>NC_135314.1:2810060-3033174 GCF_048772815.1 Callospermophilus lateralis | reverse complement strand
ATGCACCCCAGACTCCTGTCACCTGGCCATGCCCGGAGGTGTCATTCATTTTTACCTTGACTCATATGGTTGCATTCCCAGGCATGAAACACAGGTTGGGACACGGGAGCCCCTAGGCTGATGTGGGAGGCATGAGGGAGGCCAGCTTCTGGACATTCATCCACAGAGGCCACCCAGAAGGAAGGCCAAACGGTGGTCTCGCAGAGGGACAGAAGTATTGTCCGACAGCAATCCAGTAGGGATGAAGACCTGAGCAACCCCCAACCTGGCTCAAATGCCACCATTTCCCACCACCTGCCATGGTGCATTCTGTGGGTCAACTTGACCTGGCTACAAGATGCCCAAAGAGCCAGCACCACATTATTCTAGGAGTGAGGGAGTTTCTAGGTGAGACTGACGTGAATGGTGGGCTGAGGAGGGCAGATGGTCCTCCCCTGTGTGAGTGGACCTCATCAGATCCACTGAGGGCCTCCAGAGAACAAAATGGTAGGAGAGGAACTGCCCCCGCACCCCTGCCTGCATGCGCGGGGACCCTGGTATCCTGCCCATGGGCTGGGGCCCACACTCTGGGCTTCTGCGGTCCTCAGGGCTTCAGACCTGGACTGGACGACACAATCAGAGGTCCTGGGCCTCCAGCTGGCAGACAGCACACCTTATACCTTCTCGGTCCCAGAATCCCATGGGCCAAAGCCTCACGATGCAGATACAATAGTCCCGGGATTCAACAGTTCAACTCAAGGACTCTCCACCTTCACCATGGTGCCAAAGCCATACGCCTTCCACAGAAAATGTCTGCGGGGTTTCAAACTTGCATCTTCCCAATCTTGGAAACATACACAGTAGGATTCTTTCTCAAAGAGGCCGGCTGTGGTGACCACAGCCCCAGGACCATGAGGGAAACGGCTGGCACTCCACGGTTTGCTGCGTCACTGAGCTGTGGAGTGTGGTAGGTTAGGTGGAGTCAGTGCATTTCTGACTTAGGATAATTTATGATACACTTATCAGACCATAACCCTATCATATGTCTTCTACTCTGCTATTGCTCTGAAGAACCCTGACACCCCACCATGGTGCAAACCAGGTCCTTGTCCAGTCCAGTGCACTTTCCGCAGCAGCCAGGTGGTCCTGGGGTGGCATGGTTCGGGTGTACACCTCCTGCATGGCACGCATCAGACACACAGCAGACTGAGATCACTTGTGTGGCCCATGGGTCTTCCTCCCTGCCACCTCTCAGACACCCAGCCCCCCCCCCCCCAGCCCTGATGGCTCTCTGAGCAAGGGCACTAGCAGGGTATTGCTCCCTTGGGTCCTCGTGGGCTCCGCAGTCCTGAGGTTCACCAGGTCCTTCCTTCCACACATGACCTTACGCCTGGCCCTTCCCCTCATCTCCAGCTCCCCACAGGGCACATTTTATAGCACTTCCCCACGACTGTTCTTGTGCTACAATCACCCTACACACCACATCTTGTATTGACATATCGATGTCACCTCATTTCGCTGCTCCCCTAAAATCCCACCCCTGCAGGCCTGGGGTTTCACTTATTTGCTAGCTTCCATATCCCCAGCGCTTAGAACATCACAACCCACAGCGAAGGAGTTCTTGGTAAGTGGCACACCTCAGCTTCACTGGGAATCGGGAGCCGTGGGCTGCTCCTCTGTGGGGTGACTGGTTGAACATCTCTGTCCAGCAGCTGAGTTTGTCTTCAGAGATAAACTCTGCCATGGTGCCCCAACACGCCCAGGCACAGAGCTGCTGGCCAGCCACCCATGGAATCAATCAGGTCTAGACACACACCTGTGCCCTACAAGGAACAGAGGACTTGTCCTGGTAACAGAGAGTGTGGAGAACTGGGAGATGCCAAGTGGGGGGCACCACCCCAGGCAGCCCGGGCAGCCCCAACAGGCTCAGAACTCTGACAAGAGTCCAGCCAGCCGAGGTGCCACCCTTGATTTTTGGAGATACAAGATCACAATGTGAGATAGGAATACAAATGTAACCACCCAGCAGGGTCAAACCCGCCCCCCAGGGCCTCTGGGCTGTCCCCTAGGCTCCCCCAAGGCACTCGTGAAGCAAACCTCTGGGATCAAAGCCCCGGGAGGTGTGGGCAGGAGCTGCAGAACCAGTAAGGGCCAAAACCATCACCCTTCTCTGAGAGCCCCAGTCCCCAGGAGAGCAGGGAGGGGCACATGAAGTGATCAGAGGGCTAGACTGTCCAGGACTGAGGTGACCACTCCTTCATCTAAGGGGGGAAAGAGTCCCTGAGCTCCTGCTGACGTTCTCTCCTCCCCCTGGCCAGCTCTCCAGATGGCCCTGGAACCTGGAAGAGTCTGTAAAGCTGGTGACTGTCCACCAGGTGGAGACCAGGATGGCCAAGGAAGGGCATTGTTGGCCTGGCTCCCCACAGGCCTGAGGGCAAGGAGGGCCTTGCATGCACCAGGTGCTCTCAGCAAGCGTACAGCCCAGACAGTCAACAGATGGAAGCCAATGCTGGGAATCCACTTAGAAGAAACAATAAGCGCATTCTCTGCGCCTCTCCTTCCAAAAGCAACATGCCCTGGGAGCCACCGCAGCCTGCTAGCCACTCCCCCAGCCCATTCTCGCTGGGAAAACCCCAGAGAATTGTGATCTGCAGGCCAAGGAGCTGCCCCCAATCCCTCCTTCTTCCCTCCTGCTTTTCCCACACTCCCAGCACAATTAACACAGAGTGGGGGACCAGCACAGCCTGGACCCAGCAGGCTACCCACGGGCAATCCTCTGGCTCCTTAAAGGACAGAAACAAAATTGCATTTCAGCTCCAGGTGCAGCAGGGAAGAGGCTGGCCCTCCCCCAAGTGCCCACAACTTGGGAAAGGATGCAGATGAATGAAAAGGAATTTTTCCCACTTCCTATTCAAATTAAGTGAGGGTGGCAAGCTTGCCAGAGGGGGGAGCCTGGGGGAATTTTCTAAGTGGGCTGGGTTTGGGTAAAAACCCAGCCTGGCTCAGGGCCCTGCTCAGTGATTACTGAGGACTGAATGACCCCCTGGGAGGCAAGGAGTGACATTTGCACAGAGGACAGGTAGACACGGGATGTCAACTTGGCCCAAGGTGTCTCCAAGGTGGCTGGGGTCAAAAGGAAGAGGGGGTGCCTTAATGTTGGGAGGGAGGTAAAGAGGATGAGGGAGGAAAGGAGAAAGGGGAAGAGGGTGGGATGAGACTGGAGAGAGGAGAGGGGGTGAGACCGGGAGAGGACAAGGGGAGGAGAGGAGACTGGGGTGAGCAGCAGAAGCGGGGAGAGAGGGGAGAGGGAGGGACAGCAGGGTGGAGAGAGGGACCTGGAGAAAGGGAGGGGGCAGAGCAGGAGGAGGACGGAGAGATAAGGTGAGATGGGGGGGCAGGAGAGAAGGTGGGGGGGGCGTGGGGAGGGGGAGGAGCCAGGAGAGGAAGAAAGGGAGGCAGGAGGGAGGGAGAAAGTGGGGAGGGAGAGTGAGGGAGCAGCCTGCGCTGGAGCGGGGAGTGGAGAGGAAGGGAGGGGACGGGGTGACGGAGGAGAGGGAGAGAGAGAAGGGGCAGCGGGAGAGGGAGAGAGGGAGGGGGAGAGGGTGGGGGAGAGGGAGAGGAGGGGGAGGGGCGGGCCGGGGGCGGAGCCGGCGGCGGCGGCTGGGCGGCGGGCGCTCGGGTTGGCTGCTCGCCCCCGGCCCGCCCCCGGCCCGCCCCTGCCCCTCCCCCGCCCCTCCCCCGCCCTCCCCGCGCGGCGGCCGCGTCGGGAAAGTACAGTAAAAAGTCCAAGTGCGGCGGCGGGCGCAGGATGGGGTCCGGCTCCTCCAGCTACCGGCCCAAGGCCATCTACCTGGACATCGATGGACGCATCCAGAAGGTAGGCCCCCCCCGCGCCCCCCGGCCCCGCGCAGCCGCTGCGGCCTCGGTGTGCCGCTCCGCGGGGGCGGCGGGCGCAGGTGTCCCCGCGCGCTGGCTCCCGGGAGGGGGCCACTCTCGAGGGGGCATTTTTGTATTTCGTGGCTCTGGTCCCTTTTGAAAAATCGGATCGGGCAGAGCCCTTGCGTTCCAAGGCGGTGCGTGGAGCCCGCGGTTTCCGGCGGAACGGCCCGAGGGGCGCTCCAGCGGCGGTGACCTGCCGGCCGCCGGGCGCGGAGCTCGGCAGTGTCCGAGCTCTCCCGCCGCCTCCGGTCGCGCCGCGCAGGTGCGGGCCGGGCCGGCGGGGTGGGTGGGGTCCGCGGCCCCGCAGGTGGGCAGCTCTGACAGCCGAGGGGACTCCGGGCTGCTGTGTCTCCTGGGCCCTCGCCGGGGGTCGGGGCGGCCCGCCGCGGTTAGCTCTGCGGTGCGTCTGCCAATCCCTTGGTGGGAAGGACTCCTCCAGATGTCCATGGTTCCTTATCCACAGGAGTCACATAAGAGAGGGGTTCGCCAAGGACCCCCTTTGTTCGTAGCCTCTCCCCTTCTAAGCCCCCTCCAGTGTCCAGGCCCCACAGACCCAGGACCTCTGCTTCTGATTGGAAGACAGGGACAATGGCGAGCTGGCTGGGGTGGGGGCGCTCTCGTGAGCTCCCCCTAAAGTCCCTGAGGAAAAGACGTTATGAGGAAATTGCTCCCAGACTTCGACTGGACATCTCAGGGTGCCAGAGCAGCTGCCACCTTTCTGTTCAAGGAAACCCAACAGAGGAGCCAGGAGGCGATGCCCAGCAGGGTGTGGACCTCTGGGTTCTCAGACTGCCCTCAGCTAGCTTAGTCAGTAGAGTGTGGTCAACAAGTCACCTCACTCTCAGCTAACTGGGAGTGGGAGGCATCATCAAGGACAGGTGGTCAGCCCCTTACTTCATCATTGTGGACAGTTGGTCAAGGGCAGATGTACCAGGTCCTCTGACTTCCATGAATGGTGCCTGTGGACACACAGGGAAATAACAGCCTCCTTCGTCCCAAAGGAAAGAAGGGCCCTGCCCAAAGGCTTCCCCAGGTGCATGTACACAGCTCACACACATGCATGTGTGTGGACATGCAGACATGCCCACGGGCAGGTGTGTGCTCATTTTCCCTTCAGGTGAGGATTTATTGAGATCTGCCTCTTTCTGAAGTGCTGATGAGTTGCTGTGAGCAGATCAGCATGTCAGGTCCTTCCTAAGAACTCCCCAGAGGTCCTAGAGCAGTAGGTGGGAAGTGGAGGAAGGCTCAGGAGGGACATAGGTGAGCCCTGGGGCGGCCAGGCTGGATGGGCACTGTGGGCAGGTAAGTTGTCCGAAGTGGACACACCTAAGGTGGGTGACCTCTAGGAAAGCTGCCCACAGGCCACCTCTGAGGGACAACAAGGCAGTAGGTGGAGAGGTGGCGGCCAGGGAGGGGACAAAGCTGTGATGGACAGCGAGTGCCTTGGCTCCTCTGGGTGGGCATCCTGATCTGTGATTTCCGCTTCATACAGTGCAAGGAGAAGTAGGTGAGGGAATGTAAACAGAGTGCCTGGAACACTACGGAACGGATCTGTCCGCCCCACAAACACCCTTCACCCTGCGTGGGGAGGACACTGGCCATGCCCTTTAAATCTGGTCATCCCTGTGGCCCTGCCAGTCAGTCACTGTTCTTGACCCTTCTCACCGTCCTCTGCTTTCTGTCATCTGCATTGTCAGACACTTAAAGCTGGATCTTTGGCCTCGGCTGGGAGCCAGGCCACCCCTGGTTTCTGAGTCAGCACCAGCAAGTGAAGCCCGCTCACCCACCTTGCAGGCTGCACACCCAGCAGCACCCACGGGACCTTACCTGCTCAGCTGAGAGCACTTTCTGAGATGCTGTCCTTGGCAGAGATGCCTTTTCTTAGAGTCCCAGGCCCTGGATGCTCCCGAGACTTCCCAGCATGCTCTCACTTCAGCCTGACCCACTCTGCCTCCCCTCGGCGGGAAGTCCTGGAGCACGCCCATGTGGCTTCCCAGGAGAGGGCATGGTGGGGGCCCGGGCAGAGAGGAGGGTCTGTGTTGTTTTCTGCCACAGTGGTCACCAGCCTGGTGACAGGGCAGCACAGCATGCCTGCATTCGCTCTGCTGTTTGTCCCTCTCGTTATCAATGCCACCCATTTCAGCCTTCCCCAGACAGTGCCGAGATGGAAGACGGGGAAGTCGTTCGAACACTGGCTTCGTGGGTACCGCCTGGCAAAGCTCTGGGTGGAGAGCCAAAGCTGTCTGGAGCGGGGTGCCCTCCCTGTGGAGGTCTCGCTGTGAGCATAATCCTGCTGGCATTCCCAGGACTCGGAGAATCGTGCAGCTATTGGCAGTCCTCAGTGCTTTCTTTAATAGATGAAGAAAATTCCAGACACACTCAGGTGTCTTGACACCCGCCCAGGCTTATCTAGCAGGGATCAGCAACGAGGCTTGAGGGACTCTGTGCTCCATCCAGGGACTTTCCCTTGAGAAGCTGGTTGGTGCTCTCAAGCCCTTTTCGAAGGCTGTAGGGCCCCGGAGGACGCACTCCTGCCCTGGGCTCTTGTTGGCAGCACCTCCACTTACCCTCTCTGTGGTCAGGTTTTCTCAACAGTGAAATGGGGTAAGAGTGAGCTGCCATTGAAGGGATTAAATGGGACAGGGCAGATCGC
The DNA here is from genome assembly GCF_048772815.1 of Callospermophilus lateralis. NCBI lineage: Eukaryota > Metazoa > Chordata > Mammalia > Rodentia > Sciuridae > Callospermophilus > Callospermophilus lateralis. The sequence goes on along the minus strand of NC_135314.1, from coordinate 3,026,603 downwards.
CTGGTCTTTATTGAAAATCTGTGTGCTGAGTGCAGGGTTCCACGTGACCATAATGGCACCGGGTTTGGTTAGCTCTGCTGGGTGACTGCCACCTTAGGACAGGCCCTTCTGACCTGAGCAAGGCGCTGGGCTTGGTTCCTCGGAGAGTACAAACGGTAAACAGTGGCAGTTGCTTTGGGCTCTCAGAAGGACACAGCAGAGCGCGTGGTGGACAGAGCCCATGGCAGTACATGCATGTGGGCCTGATGGATTGCTTTCCTTTCTCTGTGAAGGTCTTCTTGGTGGGGAAGGAACCCTCCCAGAAGACCAGGCAGCCATTGGGATGTCCTGGGTTAGGACTGCCCAGTGGCCAAGGGCAGCCTCCCGTGGCCAGCATCACATGCACACACCTGTCCCTGTCAACCAGCGTTCAGCTTGCTAGGGTGCACAGGTGGGCAGCAGGCAAGGCCTCCTCCCACCCCTGCATCCAGTCCCCGTGGGCTGTTGAAGGAGGGAGGCAGGAGCCCCAGGCCCAGAGTCAGAGGACTTTGGAGTCTGCCCTCTGGAAGCCCAAGCTCTGCGCATTGAATTTCTTTTCTCAGCTTCCCTCGCCCAGGCCCCCAGCCTCAGTACCTGCCCTTTTTTTCTCGTTTGTGGAGAAAGGATGGGCTCAGCCGACGTACCGGGATGACAGGATAAGGTCCTCTATAACAGGGAGCTGCTAAAGGGCCTCCTGCCTGGTGGTACCTCTGGGCTTGGGTGTGCCAACCTCCCAGATGAGGTGGGAGAGGCCACTGGGGGCCCTCTGGCCAGCCGTGGGTGTGGGTTTGTTGAGAGGTCACATCTGGGCAAGGCTGAGCACCCTGCAGCTTCCTTGCAGCGGTTACCCTGTTCTGGTGGCTCTCGGGGAACGTCCCCACTCTGGGTGCCCCAGCCCCACCCACCACTCTAGCGGCTGTGGTTTTGCCCCGGCCTGCTCTGCAGCAGGAGCCTGGGTCTCGAAGGGTGAAGAGCACTTGGTTTTGTAGGCTGTTGCTGCTCTGAAGCACAGAACCAAAGGACAGAAGCCAGAGACAGAGCAGGCTGGGAATCGGGTTGGGTATCCGAGGACTGTCCCCAGCTTCTGTAGCTGCCCCTGCCCCTGCCAGAGCCCAGGGCTTCCTCCACACTTGGTTTTCCACCCAGCATGGTCCAGGGGCCTTTGTGCGCCTTCCAGGCCTGGCCTGCCGTCTTCCCCCAGGGGTGTTCATCCTTTGCTCAGAACCCTGCATGGGGAGCCCACAGACTCTGCATGCCCTGCTGGGTGGTCTCTGGTCCTAGCCCAACCAAATCTGGCTCCTTGCTGCCTGCTTTCCAGTGTCCCCTCCCTCTCATGCTCCATTTGGTCACCCTCACCATTCCCAGCACAGTCACTGTCCTCCTGTGACACGTTTGTAACTGTTGACAAGTGAGGAAATGGTAACCTAGCCCGTCGAGCCCAGAGAGCTAGACAAGGGGTCAGCCATACCCCTTGGGTGTCCCAGCCTGAGGATGGAGGTGGGAGTGTGGGGTACGGAGCATTTGGATGTCCAGCCCTGTTACCATCCTGACCCCTGGGATGACCCCTCTGTCTCCGCTGCAGTAAGAGCTGGGCTTTGTTTCCCTTTCAAGAAGCCACCTGCGGCCAAGCGCCTGCCGGCCAGGGTGATCCACCAGGTACTGGGAGATGTGCTGTCCGTGTTCTGATGTGGGGCACTGTGCAGTCAGGGAGCACCGGATGCTTGTTATGGTCGGATCTGGAATGTCCCCAGAGGCTCGTGTGTTGAAGGCTTGGTCCCCGTGCAGAGTGTCCAGAGGGGGGCTCTGGGGAAGTGAGTGGATAATCCTTGGCAGGATCCTTAGCTGAGTGGACTCCTGGGAGTGTAGAATGGGGGGCCTGGTTGGAGGGGGAAGTTTCTTAGGAGTGTGCCCATGGGGACTATGTCTTGTCCATGGCCTTTCCTCCCAGCCCTTTGTAGCTGCCAAGAGCTGAGCAGCTTTCCTCTGCCCGCCGTGTCCTTCCACCCTGTGCTGCCTCACTCAGGCCCAGAGCAGGGGAGCCCACTAACCACGGATTGAAGCCTTTGAAACCTTGAGCCAGAATAAATCTTTCCTCTGTTAAGTTGGTTTTTGTGGGTATGTTGTCACAGTGATGGAAGCTACTCAGAAACCCTCCTCCACCACGGCTGTGGTCTGAGGGCCTCTTAAGTCAGAAGCCTGGGAAGGGATGCTGAAGACCTGAATGGACATGATGCCAACGCGGATGGCCGTTAGTGACCTGGGGATCTCTCAGGCCATGTGCAATGCCACCCTGATACACAGAGGGGCTGTTCTGCTTCTGGTGTTCATGAGGAGGGTGGGAGATGGGACAGGCTGCCTTGCTGGGGCTGGTTTTGCTCTTTGCCGGCAGAAGTGACCTCTCTGGTCACTTTCTCCTGGGGAAAGTGGACTGTGGTGACGTCCCTTTAGAGTGATCAAGCAGATGATGGTGAATCATGTCAAGTGTTTGGGTGGCATGGGCACCAGGTGGCATGGGCACCTGATGCTTCTCATAGACCCTGGAAGAAGCCATGGCAGGGCCCTTCTTGTCACCTGTGTGACTCTCCCACTGCAAGTCTGAACCAAAGGCAGCCACAGAGAGACAGTGCCCAGGGCCCCCAGACGCTGGGCCCCACTGCCCAGGACCCCTTCACCTCCAAACTGGAGGTCTCCTGTTGGAGGTGGAACTGTCGTGTGCCGGGAGCCAAGGAGGCTGCCAGTCTCGTGAGAGCAGGTTGTGGTGAGGGAGTCTGGCTTCAGAGATGTGCAGGGTGCAGAGGAGGGACGTGCTGCCCATCAGCACAGACAGGCTGACAGGCACATGGGAGGTGGAACAGGGCCACAGCAGCCCTGACTGACCTCAGTGCCAGCAAAGGAAGTGCTGCCTGGTGGCCTGCGGTTTCTGGGAGGCTGCACCCTGGGCTTGCTTCCTTGGGTGCCCAGCGTGCCTGTGGCCTCTCATGGGTACTCACCAACCCCTGTCCCATCCAGTCACCAGCTCATCTGCTGCCCTCAAGTTTCCACCTGGACAGTCCTGTCCAGGCAGACACTGTCTGGTGCTCCCTTCTCCCAGTCCCCCTGGACACTTGCCACTTCCGCTTCAGGGAAGCCCCGGGGGAACCTGGGCCCACCAAGAGTGCAGTTGGGGCAGGTGAAGGGTGGGCCCGGGGCTGAGCCCGAGCTGGCTCCTCAGGCCTGTCGGCAGTGAGCCTCCTGCTTTTCATCCTGCGCCTGCACAGCCATGTTCTGAATCTGGGGACAATGTTGTTGGAGCACACAGCTGGCCCTCGCCTGTGGCAGTGTGCAGACCGGGTGTGTCCACGCTCCACAGAGTCCCTCTGCAGGCCACTGTGCCGGGTCCTCAGCTGCCACATTGGTGGTGCCCTGCTGTCCATCTGGAGGAGGCTTCCACGTGGAGGGTGCAGTGTGCTGCCTTGTGGCCCCACCCTGTCTGCTGTCCCCTGCCCCCGCCACACAGTCCCAAAGCCGGCCACACAGCAGGCTCACAGAACCCTAGAAAATGGGTCTAGAAACAATTCAAAGAAGCACCAGAATGCTTTCCTCTTTTTGCTTTAGATTCTCTAATTCATTTCTTAAATCGTGATGAACTACACATGACAGAAAAATGTATGACTTTCACCCTTTTTAAGTGCACCATTCGGGGACATTAAGCACATCTGCGTGTTTGTGTGGCCATCGCCAATGTCTGTCTCCAGAGCCCTCTCCCCGCGGAAGCTCTGCCCAGCTCCTTTGCGGAGCTGGCCCACAGGGTGCTTCCCAGGCGCCGTGGAGGGATCCTGGGTCTGCCGAAGCTTTGTGGACCCCAGTCGCCCCCACTCTTGTCTCCTGGGCTTGCAAGGGGCCAGCCAAGAGCAGTGGGTCCACGCAGGTAGAGTGGTGCCCGCCCTGGGCTGAGGATGGGGCTGCCAAGCGGGGGGCAGGTGCTTCAGAGGCAGCCTCACTGAGCCTCTGCTGCTTCTGTGGCCTCACAGCTGGCAGCACAGACCCTGGCAGGGCCCTGTGCCACCAAACCTGGTAGCTGTGTGGCATCTGCTCCTCCGCTTGCTCTCCGTGCCTCAGAACCTCCATCCGTGGGTGGAGGTCAGGGCCTGCCTGCTTCACAGGGTTTGGGGAGATTGGGTGCTTTCATGTGTCCAAGTGCACGGGCCCTTGGTGATTGTATAGACAGCATTGTTTTTGTTACTTATTGGACTTATTGATCCATGTCATGGATTCAGGGCAGCCCAATCCCTATGCCTGGTTGGGAGAGGTCCTCTGGCTCCAGGTTACAGAGTGGCCTCTGGCGCCCTACATCCCACCAGCACGACAGTGTGCTGGTCTGCTTTGGAAACAAGGCCTGACCGAGAGCGTTCAGCTCAGGAACGCCTTTCCCAGGTCAGCTTCAGGCCCACCCTCCTTCCCCTGGTTCTCCTCACTAAAAAACGTCCCTGGTGCCTCTCTTTGCTCCTCCCGATGTTTTGGAGGGAGGTGCTGTGGAGAGCCCAGGAGGCAGGGAGGGTGGACTGGGCACCATGGATCTGCATTTCTCTGGCAGTGGGCAGAGCTGGCAGCAGCAGGCTGAACAGTAGCTGTGCAGGCGAGATCACCTGGCCATGGAAGGGACTGTATGGAAAGCGTCCATTCCAGCCCTGGGCACTCGGCCTCCATTGCCACTTAGTTGCCCACCCACCATGTGCAGCCTCGGGAGCTGCCCATCCCCTGTGGGCCTCTGGGAACAGTCCAAACCCACACATGGAGTGGCTGGGGCTGGCGGGTCTGCCTGACTGCCCTGTCATGGACAGGGCGCCACGCGGAGAAGCTGCTCCTCCCTGCACATGGCGGGCTCGGGGTGCCCAGGACAGGGTCTGGGTGGGACGGGGCCGTCGCCCGCCGTGTTGATTTAGTTTTTGCAGGCAGACCAGTTAATGGAGCCTGGTGATTCAGACTGTCTCTCGCCTCATGGCTTCTCCTCTGCAGAATTTTTTTTTTCAACTTTTATAGCCTTACAAATAACAGGAAAAGAGGCAGCGCAGTTGACATTATCATCAAGCCATCTTCAGTAATCTCTCCACCTGGAACTTATATTTGCAGTGACGGCTCCCGCCGGGCTCTGCGGCTGAGCAGGCTGTCTCCAGCACAGCGCCAGGGTGGCTGGCAGGCATGCAACATCCAGAGCACTGGGGGACAACCCTGGGGTGCCTCCTCAGGGCCGTGTCACAGAGGTCCCATGGGCAGGGGGGCTTTGGATGGCCATGTGTGGTCTGGAGTCTCGAGGCAGCTCCCTTGCAGGCCTGGTACTGCTCAGGCATCACAGCCAGAGCCCAGGACCTGCTCAGGCTCTGGATGCCACAGCTGGGGGCAGCCAAGTGCTGTTGGGGTCTTGGAGACCTACAGCGCCCACCTGGGTCCACAGGGTGCAGGCCGTGGCCTGAGGCCTATTTCAGTGCGGAGCCCACGCAGTAGGGGTGGAGCCCACTGCAGGGGTGGGAGGCGTGGAGCACCCTCTTGGCAAGAGCAGACTGTGGTGTTACAGGAGGCAGGTCCAGAGCAGAGGAGTGTGGCCCAAGGCAGGGGCACAGGGCAGGGCTGCCTCCACCCTGCCAGAGGGACAGCAGCATGGTCTGCTAAGCAGGGACTGTCCTGACAGGACAAGCACACCACCCAGCACGCAGCACACACATCACACCAGTGCACACATGAACACACACCTCACACCACACTTCACATCAGTATACACCACACACCTCACACCACACTTCACATTAGTACACACCACACACCTCACACCACACTTCACATCAGTACACACCACACACCTCACACCACACTTCACATCAGTACACACCACACACCTCACACCACACTTCACATCAGTACACACCACACACCTCACACCACACTTCACATCAGTACACACCACACACACTGCATCAACACACCACACGGCACACTCACGCCTCCTAGCACAAGACGCACACTACAGACACACCACGTGCACTCACACAAACACACAAGCTGTTGACTGTGACAGGGTGACGCAGAGCTGGCCGCACCGTGGGGGTTGCAGAGCGGAGGTGAAGGGCGTCCGCAGGGCATGGAGGCCACGCGCCCCTCCCCGCTCAGGGTCAGGCTGGGCCTCCTGGTGCCTAAGGGTTCATCCCTCTTCCTGTCGCCCCATGTGATGTCCCCGGCTCCTGGGATCAGGGGCTGTGGGCTGAGCCCAAGGCAGATGCAGGCTGATGTGTTCAACAGCTGTGGCGGCGCCCGCTCTCCCCTGCCCTGCGTGGTGAGGCGGGCCAGGCCCTCACCCTGCTTGTCCCAGCGCATCTCTGCCCAGCTCCCAGACTCGCTGAGGCAGGCCTCCCCAGGCCTCTGCAGGCAGCTCCACTTGCATCTGCTCTCCTGCCCCCATATCTGTGGTCCCTGGGTGCCAGATTGTCCACGCCAGAGCCTTGGCTCCTTGGCGGCCACTTGTCCTCAACATCATTACATGCAGCCACCAAGTCCTCAGCCAGTTTCTGATTCAGAGAAACTATGCCCAATATGAGCCCCTGTGTGTCTCGCTGGAGGGTCAGGGACCCCAGGAGGACACCTATGCCAGGGTTACCAGCACCCTGTGAGAGCGGATTCCTGCTCTGAGATAATCAGTAAGGAACAGAAGACAAAGACAGAAGTTAGATTAAAAGGGGGGCACCTGATGGTCTCCCAGCCCTAATAGGAGCTGGAACTGGACACCTGGACAAGATCTCAGTCCTTTATCTCAGGAAGTACATCAGCTTTCAGTGTGGCGGGGACCTTGTGATGGCAGGTTACGCCCGTCTCGGTGGCTGTGTTTGATCCTGGGGCTGTGAGCTGAGGCAGGGCCAGCGTGACCTGGGCTTTCTCCAACCAGGAATCTCACCCGGGAGTTCCCAGAAAAGCAGCTCCCTGCCTTCATGGCTCAAGCAAGCCCATAATGGCTCCCAACAGACACCTGGAGCCCAGAGGGTCCAGACACCAAGGGCCCCTCAAGGAGACCCCAGCTCCCACTTGCCCACTGAGTGCCAGGAGTGGCTTCTGGAAGAAGCAGCCAGGGGCTTAGCGACTCCAGCCAGCGGCCTCGAGTCCCAGGCTTCAACTAAAAATAGTCCAGGAGGAATCCTTTTGCAGAGGGCAGTGGGCCACGTTGCCCACGATTGCCACGTTGCCCACGATTGCCACATTACAGTGCCGTCTGACGTGGGCACATCAGTGGTATTGTGCCGTTCTCAGCGTGGCCCGGGGATGTGCTGCCTGCAGGTGACAGCACGTCATGGGTGACTCCATCCCAAAAGTGCATCAGCACCAAGTGGAAACCCTGGCTGGACAAGCTCGGGCAGGTGGTGGCAGGGCCAGGCAGGGGGCCCCAGCCCTGCAGCCTGGGCAGCAGTCATCTGGCACAGGTCATGGGGAAAACCACTTCCTTTTTCCGTGCAGCTTCACACAGAACAAACAAGGGGAGGAAGAAGAGCGGGGGGAGGAAGGAAAGCTCTCTTCCAAATTCCCATGGAATGAAGCTTGCTCAGGGCTCCTGGGGCTGCACCCAGGGGCCCTGGAGACCCCTGTCTCTTCCTCACAGCCCCACAGCCCCCATCTCCAGGTTCCCACGTGGCCTGCCCACATTGTCCCCACACCCTGCCACTGACCTCTGTCCATTCCTTCCTCATTGAATTGTGTCACCTGAGAAGCAGGTTGTGTGATCCTTGTCCTAGCTCCCACCTGTGAGTGCGACCCCCTGGGGAAAGAGGTCTTTGCAGACATAGACACCTTAGGACAAGGCCATCCTGAAGTAGGGTGGCCCTTCCTCCTGTCCACTGGTGTCCCAGGAAGAGGGCAGCTGGCACAGGACCCAAGACAGACCAGAAAGAGGCTGTGTGAAGATGGAGGCAGGGGGTGTGGGCAAGCCCCGGGGTGCCCGCAGCACCAGCAGCTGGGAAGGAGGGCGCTTTCCTGCAGCCTCAGAGCCCACTGGCCCAGCCTCCACTGAGACTCCTGGCCTCCAGAACTGGAGAATCAACCTCTTGTTTACCCTACCAGCTGGGTGATTTGTTTCAGCAGCCACAGGAATTTCACTCAGCTGCGTGTGCCACCACACTCTGGCCTTCCCAGGGTCTGGGCCAACTCTTAAGGGACCCTCCAAACTGTCCTGTGCCCCCTCCAGCAGCCCCTGCCCACACCGTGCCCAAGGGAGCTCCCAGCAGCCCCTGCCCACAGCTGCCCAGGTTTCCCACAGGCCTAGGCAGGCTCTGACTGGCAGCTGGCTCTGCCTGCCCAGCTCTGCACCTGCCAGCTTTGTGCCCTGACACCCAAGCTATCCTTTGCCGTCAGTGCCCTGTATCTGCTTCCCTGAGCCATGGCACCTACTCAAATGTCCACTCCTAGGAAGCCCCGTGTATGGACAGACTTGTCATTTCCTGCCACTCTGGCCTTGTCCACTGGCCCTGGAGCTGGGTCATGTCTCACCTCAGCCCTGCACCTGCCATGGGCAGTGGATGGGTGGATTTTTAGCTCACCTCTGGGAAAGGGGTTCTCAGCCCACGGGAGGAATTCTGCAGCGTGCATTTTCTGCTTGTCCTGGGACAGGAGGCATGGGGGCTCCTACCTCTGGGACTGCACGTGGCCCCAGAGGGGAGCATACGGGGGACTCAGGCTTCAAGAGCTAGAAGGGAGTGAGTCCAAGGTGGTGCCCTTCCTACCCAGGAGGGTCCCAGGACAGACAGAGTGTCTCCCTGACCCCTTCCCAGGGTGAGGAATAGGGGACCAGTGGCTGGTCTCTGCCTGAACCCACCTCTGAATCTCTGAGGAGGGGGCTGTGGGTTCAGTGGCTCAGAGTGTAGAGCAGGTTCCGGAAAGTGCCAAGGACTGACTGGAATTCAATGGTCTCAGCCTTCTGAGGACTTATTCACCTGGTGCCGGTCAGCCTGGGCTGCAGGAACAGGATCCACAGACCTAGGCCTTCACATGAGTCTTGGGGAACATTCCAAACCACGGCACATGCCAAGATGTTCGCACCCTGGGCCCCAGGTGGGAGGAGGGTCTGCCTCCCCACCTCCCAGGCTGGAGCCTCCCCTCTCACCCTAGCCCACCTATACCGTTCCCATGTGCTACCTTGAAGCCTGGCTTGCAGGGGCTGCTGCCCAGGGCCCCAGAACCTCCTCTGTCCTCGACCCTGGCCAGATGCCAAGGAGCCCAGAAAGGCGCTGGTTAAGTTAAGCCAAAGAGCAGGGAGGAGAGAGGGAAGCCACCTTCTGGCTGGGGTGGCGGAAGATAAAGTGGGTTGCCACCAGAGAAGCCTCTAGAAGCGCCCTCAGGAGCGTTCCTTTGAGTCCTCACTCTGCAGTTTCCGTCCCCTGTGACCCTGCATTTATAACAGTGGAGGTTGGCCTCAGCCATCAGGGGGGAAATGCAGGAGCGAAGCAGCCAGAGAGTGACCAGTGAGGAGTGCATTGACCATGACGAATGAATGGGCTCCTGCAGCAGAGGCCTGGCGCGCAGGCGCCGATGGGAAATGGGCCCTGAAGTCGCAGAGTCGGGCGGCCCTCACAGAGCCCTGGTGGTTGGACAGTCTGATAGCTGTCCTCGTCACTGGGGGAGGACGTGCCCACAGTGCCAGAACCCTCCACCCCGTCCTGCCCGGACCCAGGCTCACCACAGCTCTCAGGGAAGGGCTGTGACCGTCTCCCTGTAGCCCCTCAGGGACCAGTCATCTCAGAAAAGATCCCCATCTGCTTAGAATGGAGGCTCCAGCTCTAGCCAGGTCCCTGTGGCTCCTCTAACATGGTCAGAGCAACACAGTTTAAAGCAACAGACGTCTGGGCTGGGCTGTGGCTCGGTGGTACAGCATTGCTGAGCACGTGTGAGGCCCTGCGTTGGATCCTCACACCACATAATAATAAATAAAGGTATCGTGTCCATCTACAACTAAAAATATATTAAAAAGAAAGAAAGAAAGAGAAGTTGATTCTGGGTGTCCCTGGGCCCACGTGGAGGCACAGAAGGGCTGCGCCCAGGACCTCCCCGCCTCTCCCAGCTCTGCGGCTGTGCCCCTCCAGGATCGAAGGTCAGCCCTTTCAGCTGTCTGCTCCGGCTGCACCTCTCCTTCTCTCCTTTATCCAATCTCCCTCCTCCTCCCTTCTAAAGGACACTTGTGATTGCATTTAGGGCTCACCTAGATAATCCAGGATTATCTCCTTTCAGAATCATTCGTTTAGTTCCATCTGCAGAGACTTGAGCACATAGGGCACTGTCCACGGGGTGCAGGGTGGCAACGGGGATGTCTTCAGGAGTGGGAGGTCTTTCAGCTGCTGCAGGCTGTTGGCCAGGTAGGTGTAAATCCCCTCCTGGCCCAGCCTGCACCTGGCTACCACCCGAGGCTGCAGCCTCACATGCTGCAGGCCCCTTGGGCTGCAGGGCAGAGCAGGCCTGAGGAGACCGTGCCGTGCTTTCTCCTCCAGCTTGCTTCCACCCTGTCCCTGTGTTCTGACCTCCTCGGGGCCTGCCTCTTCCTGTGTGTATGGCTGGCACCACTGCCCTCCCTCACTGCCTCCTGTTCACCCTGCCGGATTTCACTGAACTCACTCACGATGAGCTAAGCACACCTGCCTCTTGAGGAGGGCTTGGTTACAGCCCATGGCACTGTGGGGGAGTGTGGGCCCTTTAAGAGGTGGAGCCTGGGGAGGCCCCAGCCACTGGGCATGGACCCGGAGGGAGGTGTTGGGACTCCAGCCCCTTCCTCTCTCCCCTTCACATCCAGCCATGAGGTGAGCAGCCCGCTCCACCCACACTCCACCAAGGCGCGCTGCCTCGTGGCCACTGACTGGACTACACCAGGAGCCAGCCTTCCTGTTCCTAGGCCGTCATCTCAGGTGTGGGCAAGGTGGCTTGTTCAGTGGGTCATCTCATGGTGACCATCGAGCTCTGCCAGGGCAGCCAGGGTGAGGCTCAGGGGCCTCCGTTAGATCTGCCTCAGACCGCCTCTCCCGTGACGCCAGGAGGCTCTGGACACGTGCCCACCTGCACTCTGCCCACCATCCATGCCTTCCCCTGGCCACCTCACGGTGGTTTGTCCCCACAGGTGGCATGCTCTTCAGCCTTTGTAATGAGTCAGCCCTCTGAGGACACGGCATCGGCCTTCCTCCCCGTCGTGAGGCCTTACTGACTCTGTGAGCCTCACTACCTGCAGAGCCCCACCATCGTAGACGTCCACCTTGAAGGGCTACTTTAGGCACCAAAGAAAGTGTGTTTCAAAAATAAACGGCAAGAAAAGGAAAGAGGACCCCCATCTGTTCAGCCAGGACCCTAACAAGGCCCACACGTCGCCTGGGTGGGTGCTTCATTTTATTTTGGGGGGTGTCTCCTGATCTTTCATCTCCTTTTCATACCATTGACTTATGAAGAGCACGTGTTATCTGTGATCTCAGAGCACGGCTCCAGGGTGTGCCTGTAGACAGGTAGGTGTCACCCAACCTGAGACGTGAGGAGGGACGGTTGGCTTCTTCCTGGGTTCTGATCACAGTGTGGTTACCTCAGACCAGGGGAGGAATGCTGGGATACACATGGAATAACATGCCGTCTAGAGTGAGCTTAAAATTCTCCCCTGGGGAGCACCGGACGGGAGCAAGAGGGGAAGGGCAGAGCTGAGCCGTGAGATGGGGCCAGGTTGTGTCGCACCGTCCTGGTAATGGGGTGTCTGAGTGCTTCCCAGAGGACCAGGGCTGTCTTTTAAAGAAAGGGTCATGGACACATAGTAATAAGTGGAAAATTTCGTAATTATTTTTATATTCTTTTTCAAACACAATGACCTGAAAAATATTTCCTACTTTGGAAATGAATATGAGGCCTAATACAGATTTTATTTTACCAGCCAAGGAAGTGCGGTTGCCTGTGTTCAGTGTTAGCTCATTCTGAATGGGACGGTATCCTAAGTATTCTAGAAGCAAGAGGCAGAATCATGTATCATTATAGGTAATTCATAATTAGAGGTAAATTGCAGAACACATAGACAGATGTGTCAGTGCAGATAGGCAGAGATCGATGAGGGATGCATAGGTACCAGGAAGATGGATGGTAGCTGTGAACCTTTCTTAAGTGAACATGTACGTTTGTGGGGAAGGAATAAGAAAAACAGTAGGATGTAGAATTTTGGTCCTAATCTCTTTTGAGCTTATTTTTTGTATTAAATGGCTTTAATTCTCAGATGCTGAAAAGAAAATGGAAAATTTGCCTTTAACCCCTCCAAAAGTGGAAAATTTGAACCCTGGGTTGGAGTTTGGTGGTCCCTGAGGGTGGGTCTGGCCAGTCCTCACTCCAGGCCTCCGTGTGGATCCAGGAGTCAGTCTGAACTGTGTGACTGCTCGGGGGACAGAGGAAGCCTCACAGAAGTCCCCGGCAGCTTATGTAAAAACTTAGTAGCTCATAAAAGCTATAAGAGATGAATCACAGTCTACGACAGGCAAACTAAAAGGAACTTGAGTTGGTTTAGTTTCCTTGGGCGGAGGGAGGAACTAAATCAATATTCATTCTGAGTGCAGTCAAGAATATCCTAATTTGAGAACATGAAAATTCTCAAACAGAAGGTGCATATTCTGCTTCTGGGGAGGGACAATCGCAGAGGCCAGGAGGCCACCGCTGCTCCATCCAGACTGGTGCAGAGTCTGATCTCAGGTGCAAGGGTGTCCCTACGCCTTGGGCTCAGAACCAGGTGAGTCCGGGTCTGCATCAGGATCCAGAGCCCAGGCCAGGCTGGGTTCTTCAGTCTCCCCAGTGCCCTCAGCTGTTAAGACGACGTTGAGCTGCTGGGGTCCTCATGAGGACCCAGGGCTTCTGAGGTGCGTGGCTTTGCTTCTGGCCTGATGGTGAGTCAGCCCTGGTTGTTTGGTGGCAATGGTGGTAAGGGCAGCGTTGGCACGGTTATCACAGGGCATAAACCACAGACCACAAAACCCACCCTCACCGAATGCTCACAGGAGGACACTCTCGCACCAGCACTCCCCGCTCACCCCGATGGACAGGCCCGGCATGGAGGGGTGCAGAGGGGCTGACCTGGGTCCAGTAACAGGACCTTCTCTCCCCAAGACTCCTGCCCTGTCTAAGGAAGAAGACCAGCACTGATGGGGTGAGGTCACAGATCCTTTACCCTGTCAGGCTTTGGGTTTAGCTACTCCTGCGTGGCTGATCCTAGGGACCAGAGGCCTAGAGGCCAGCTACAACCATCAGCCTTTTCCTGCAGCATTCCCAGTCGAGGTGGCCTCAATGCCCATGCCAAGAAGAAAACCCAGAAGAGCTGACCAGTCGAGGCTAGGCCTCCTCCCTGCCCTTGCTGGTGAGGTGGCCTCTGCAGGAGGAAGCGGGAGGAAGGTGACCCACAAGTTGGCTGCCACTTTGCTGAGAACTTCCCATGTACCAGGCCCTCCACCTGCCGGGGTGGATCCTCCCAGCACTTCCGTAGGCCAGGTGGGATGACCCCACTGCACAGCTGAAGATCCAGAGCCTCAGAAAGGTTGAGAACTCTCCCCTGGGTCAGGCTGGCGAGGGGACAGGCTGCAGCTCAGCTCACCCCGACCCCTCCTTACCTGCTCCTCCGCCCTCCCTGCACCCGTGTTGAGAGCCAACACACCTGGGTCAGTGCACAGCCCAGGGCCATCCTGGAGGTGTGAGACAGCCAGAACATGGATCTGGCCAGCCCTGGACCGCTCAGTTGAGACAACCAGCCAAGTGCCCCCTGGCATGGCCTGAGGAAGACCCCCTGGGCTGCTGTGCAGGTGCAGCAAGGCCTGGGTGCTGACAGTGCGGCCCCTGACTCGCTAAGCGGTAGGACGCTCGGGTCTCAGACCCGCTGGGCCTTCCCACCCTGCGGACAGTGCTTAGTTGAGGTTCTGAGAGGCAGCAGTGCACTTAGAGAGAACGAACGAGCCTGAATTCCAAGCCCTGGCCCAGAGCCCCAGGGGCCAGCAGGAGCCCCTGCCTACCTAGAAAAGGCCTTGTCCTCCTGCTGGACTGGAGAGAGTGGAGCCGCGCCCAGGCTCTCTGCAGCCTCCTCCGAGCCCTCAGGCACCACACCCTTCCTCATTCCGGGTATACGTGGGCTCAGTGGTCCCAGGATGGCTGTAGCTTTAGGAATGGAGGGTTCTGTGGAGTCCTGGCCCCTGGGCAGGGAGGCCTGGCTGCAGGGCTTTGGCTCAGGATTCAGTGCAACTGTTGGGAAGGAAGACTGACGGGGCAGCTTCTCTTGCCCTTCCTGCATGCCCTTGGAGTCACCAGGCACATGGGCCTCTCAAGCCCTTGTTTTTTGTGAAATCGCTCCAACTATACTCCTGACCAGGGCACAACCTCGGAACTTCTCCTCCCCATCCCAGGAGCCCGGCCTCCTCCTCTGATCAGATATTTATTCCTCCACCCTCGGCCCCTCTGCATCTTCCCACCTCTCTGATTTTCTCCTGGCGCCTCCCTCTCACACCAGTCCCCCCGCACTCCCAGCTCTATGCTATTTAAGTTCTGATTCCCATCCTCTGGCTAACGGTCGTTTAATTTTCTCATGTGCTTGGCTTAATGCCGAAGAGTATTCTTTCCCAATAAAAACGGTAAAGACCTTTCATTTTCTCAGGAGGATCTTATGTAAATGCAGCAGTACATTTCATAAGCTGGTTCTGTTTCCTGCGGCTCCCTTGGCTTGGGGAGCTCTGTGACTTTTTCCTTGGTTATAAAAGTCCTACATATTCATCATAGGAAATGAGAAAAATGGAGACTGATATCAGGAAGAGATTACAACATTACCCCAGCACCCGGAGGAAGCTGATGCTACGGTCTCAGGGCCAGGCCTGCTGGTGTTTCTCGTGTAGGTGTGCATGCATCTGTGCGTCTGTGCGTGTGTGCACGTGCGTGTGTGGCTTGCTCTTACAGTTTTGTGCCCTACTGTTTTCATTTGGCCTTACATTGGAGCAGCTCCCAAAGCAGCATTGAACGGTCTTAAGAACATGATTCCACAGCCTCCATAATCTCGTGGAGACGTCCTAAACCATCACTGTCTCCTGCGTATGAAGACAGCGTCCCCCATTTCCCTGCAGTAGGCCAGGCACCATGCGCGGGGTCGGCCCTCGCTGTGCCTCTGCCGGAGCCTGACGTGACCTGCTTGCTATGAAAACTGGAGACAATTCCAAGGAGGCACCAGGCAGCACCTGGCACCTCACGGACACCCGTGCCACTGCGCTGGTTCTTGCTGCTTCCCTAAGAGCAGTTCTGGAGATGGGGCTGCGGCCCCAGGGTGCACACATCACCCCCCCCCCCGCCCTTCTCAGGGTCGTGTGGAGGCCCATTCCCAGTGTCCTCTTCACCACCAGGCGGCCAAGCTGTCCCTTGTTCACATAAACTCCTGGGCACTCTGGGGCAGGAGGGAGAACGGGGAGCCCAGGGTGCCCAGGGTGCCCGTATTCCCGGGGAGTGTTGCAGGATGCAGCTCTGCACGGTCCTGGCCGTGGCCATGGGCCCCGCCTGCAGGTCCAGAGCCCTCTTGTTGCCCTCCTTGGTTCTACACATGGTGACACCTGTGCAGGCTCTTCTCTTCACCTGCATAGTCACTAGACCTGTCCATCGCTCTGGGGGTCCCTTTTCCACCCACTCCCGCCAGACTCCCAGAGGACGTTCATCTCTGAGGCTGAATTTTGGTCATTTTAAAACTGTTATACACATGGAATTTGCAGAATGTGACCTTTGGGGATGGGCGTGGTTCAGTTAGCATAGTTCTCTTGAGACCCATGCACTTTCCACATGTCAATGGCCCCATTTCCTTGCTAGGTAGTGTTCTGGGGCATGGAGGTGGCCGTTGGCCCAACGTTTCCTCACAGTAGGGCGCTGGGCCATTTCCAGTATTTGCTGCCCATGGCCAGTCCCCAGTATTTGCCTTCAGTTTCTCGGAGGCCTTGTGGCTGTTTTGGAATCAGTACCCTTATTCTGGTTGGGTGGAAAACCTTAGTGTCAACTTGACATTTATAATTAACCAGCACCCTCAAGGTACTCAGTAAATCCAAACGTGAGATTCCCAAAGGGCTGAGATCAATGGCCACTTCAAATCTAGCCAGAGAGCGGGCAGTGAAGGTGGCAGGGTGGGGTGTCCAGCCAGCCTCACAGGGCCAGGTCCCTGTGAGGGACCTCTCCCGCCTTGGGCAGGGCTTTGAGAAGGAGGGATCCCTTCTTCCCTCTACCCGCCAGGGGCTCGGCATCAGATACCACATGCCCTGGCCCTCATCTGCAACAGGGGCCATTTAAAATCCTCGGAGGAGAGACCACAGAAGAATTGAAACGAGGGGATTTTGCTGGAGATTTGTTACTCCAAGTTCAAAGAAGCTCCCTGAAAACTGTTGCTAAGGCAGTTGAATAAAAAATTGCACAGTTGGAGTAAGCAATAACCACGAGATGGTGAACGTAATTGTGTGTTTTACAACAGCCAACCCCAAAGCGCGACTTGCCCGACATGTTTTTAATGATTTGAGAGGTTTCATGTGTTTTCAGGGATGTGGAAAGAAAACTCTCGCTGTCTGGTTCCCCAGCCTTACAGGACCATCTCCTTGGTGAAGATTGACCGTCCTCCCAGAGCACCCTGGCCACGGCTGCTCCCGCAGGGCTGCATTGGGTTCTCACCCCTCCAGCCTGCCAGGCTGAACCCAACCCTAACTGCCACGTGCTGGTGTATCTGTCCAGGATTTGGAGCATTTCCTAACGTAGAATCACCGGTGCCTGTGTAGGAAGCCACAGTTCTTGGTCGTCCTTGACTTTGTGCCAATCCAAACCTGACAGAGCAGCAAGAAATTCCCGAGGCAGCTGTAGGACTGTGCCTCCAATAGAACTAGGAAATGGAACTCCCTCCCGGGACAGGAGATGATCAGCTCAGAGCACGGAGAGCCAGGGGCTTGGCTGCCTCCATCTGCTCTGTGATTTCCAGCCCTTCTGCCCAGCTCCTAATTGCCCAGAAGAGGAACAGTCTCCTGGCAGCCATTACCAGCCCCATTTGCATTGAATAGAAGCCGCAGTGTCTAGGGTGAACAGGGCAGAGACAACAGAGTCCTTCTTATATCTCATACCCACATCCAAGGGCACCGTGCCAGGCGTCCTCAGCATCCTGCCTGCCCCTGCACCCAGCATGAATGCCTACCTGAGCTGCCCTTCCTGGAAGCAGGCTGGGCCCGCAGATGGCCTCCAAGGGTCCTGGTCAGCCACCTTGAGAAAGGAACAGGGAGAAGCAGAAGGAAAGCAGGTGATGGAAATTAAACCAGCTCTCCACAAAATTTTTTTAAAAAACCTTCCCACGTGTGTGAATATTCATGCAAATTTTACGTAGTATGCGTAGGGGGCGGGCATCCTTGAACGCACACCTCCAAATTTCGGAACTGAGCTGGACAAATGGAACAGGACTCCTGATGTACAGCCAGCGTCTCCCAGGAGCCATACCCGGCCTCCGTGTCCAGACACAGATGTGGCTTCCAGGACCACGTGGCAAGGGCCACACGAGCCCGGCAGGTGCTGGGCCTGCCACAGACCCAGATGTAGATGAGGTGCTGGAGCAAGGTCCAGAGATTGGGGGGGGGGGGGGTAAAAAGGTGGTGCGCACCATCCCTTCTCCCGAGTGCCGGGCTCAGAGCCTGATGTGTGCTCCTCAAAACCTGTCCTGCCAGCCCCCGCTGCTGGGTCTGCTCCTAGGTGAAGGACCGTAGCAGAGGAACCTCGCTGGGCTGGCCCACTCCAAGCCCCCAAAAGGCAGCTCGGCCTTAACTGCACCCTTCACATCCCTAAAACCAAGCTGAGTCATGAAGCTCAGGTCACCTGTGACCTTAGAGACCCCAACCAGCAGGAGGTTCAGCCCTGGTCGTGGTGTGGACCCCAGGGTGCGCCCTGGCCTCTTCCCGAGGTCCTCCCTGCAGGTGCTCTCATCTGCGTGGCTGCGTCTCGTCTGTCCTGTTTGCCATTCCGGGCATGTCATCCAGCCTGAATTGCGCTCCACCACCAGCGCCTCCTTACTCTGTCTCCTCTACCCTCACGGCGCCCTTCCCAATCTTGCCGCACTGCGTACTGAGATCACAGCCGCATTTACAGGGTGGGAGGCTGGCGAGAAGCCTTTGGAGGAACGCGGGAACCCTTTGTTCTGTGTTCTGGTTTTACAGTCAGACCGGAGCACCCGGAGCTGGAGTGTAGCCAGGACCCACCTCCCTTAGCTGAACGGATGGGAAACCTGGCCAGCTGGGGCTTCTGCCTTGTGGAGTGCAGATGCACCTAGTGGGCCTCGGAATGGGAACCTGAGAGGTCCCTTACTGCGTCCCCTTGCTCAGTCTTTGGATGGGGTGTGCAGAAACCAAAGGGAGCCCCAAACCACTCAGCATTCTGTCATCAGAACCGCGTCCCCAGAAGAGGCCTCTGGACCCAGCCTCAAAGCCAGTTCAGAAACTCATTCCTTCTTCCTGTGTCTCCAGCCAGAGGCCACCTGGAGGTCCCTGCCCTGCTCAGGGTTCTGGTTGAGACACTCTGAACTGCAGGCAGCATCTCTCCTGTGCCAGTTGCAGGTGGCCTGAGCTCGTGTGCAGCGAGGTGGGCGCGGGTCGTGGATGATCAGTCTCCCATGGCGGCCAGCCGTCCACTTCCCTTCCTCTGCAGCCTCCCCTGCCCTCTGTGCCCTCGGCTCCTGCCCTGTCCCTCCCTGGGCGCTGCTCCTTCCTACTCTTCCCTCAGGTGGCCCCTGTGAACCTCCCAACAAGGAGGCCCCGTGACACTGAGCTCGCCACCAGCTCCAACTCTCAGTAGGAGTCTCTGGAGGGAGTGAGATTGGTCACCGGCTGGGTCGTGGTAGGTCAAGGGGGCAGGGCAGGATCACCAGGAGCCACGGTGTCCTGTCCAGGGCTCTGGGAGCAGGCTGGATGCCACTCAGTGAGACTCCATGTGCCATGGTGGGTGCAGGCTGCCCACTGCAGTCCCCTGGCTCTTGCTCCTAAGTCTCCACTTGAAAGGAGAAACTCAGGGGATGCTTGTCACATAGGTCCCCCATCCAGCCAACCTGACAGGGCCATGCCATGATAACCCACCCAGGGGTCCCAGTTGGCAACAGCTGGTCGAGGCTGGGTGCTTCCCTGACACAGCCCCAGCCTTGGGGCTCCTGTGAGCTTCCTGCCCAGTCTCCCTTGGCCCTGCTGCAGGCTAATTCACAAGGACAAAAGATCTGTAATGACCCCACGTCACAGATCTTCCCTTGGCTCCTTAATTGAATGAGGGAATTGGTAAGATGTCACGACCAGTTCCGGAGAGCCATGGAAACCAAACCCGTCCTGGAGTAGGGGAGGAGGAGGAGGGATGTACCAGAGACAGGGATCCTTCTCCCCTGGAGGCCGCCAGTGAAGTCTCTCTTGCTTCTTCCAAATTTCCTTGCAACCTCCCGCCTTTTGTCCAAAAGAGTCTCAAAGAAGCACCATTCTCAGTAACAGTGGGGCTGGGCTGGCGAGGTGGCGGGATGAGTGTTGGGTGCCCCAGTGGCCTCTTTTGAATTTGGCTGGCTGGGAGACTTCATAATTAGACCTTTAAAAGCCTCCATTATACGCTGTCCTGAGGCCAGGAAGCCAAGCTCAGAAAAAACAAGGCTCTTCCTTTGGATTTCACTTGTAGTCCTTTATCATAAATCTGGGTGATTCCTGGGGCCCCACCTGGACCCGCTGTGTGGGAATCCCAGAGCTGGGCTCGCCCAGAGCAGCAACACTGTTCTGAGTAATGGTAGACCCTATCCTATTGGGAGATGGTATTAAAACCATATCAATCCTTAAAACAGGCCCAGATAGCAAGCCCTCAGCAGCTGTTGACTGGACACTCTCTGAGTTGGCCTTGCTCTGCAGGACCTGTCCCCCTTCTCCAGAAGTCTTAGGCAAATCAAATATTCAAAAAAGAGGCTTCCTGCCCTCCTCTTCTGCAGCTTCCAGACTGGAGTCTGTGAGCCCACAAAGTAAATCGGCCCAAGGAGAATGAGCTGCTCAGAGAACCAAATGGGAAAGCTAGAACCTGGCCCATCTTGGTGGGTAAGCAGCCAGGACCCCAAACTCAGCCCTGCTGGGCTCTGGCAGAAAGGCTGGGCGTGAATTGAGCCCATGCTGCAGACAGGCACGGTGGAACGAGGCAGGGTTTGGGGGCGGGTGAAGGCAGGCCTCCTCTGACAGTCGGGCTGGGGCACCTGCCACTCATGAGGAGAAGGCAGGAGGAGGGGCAGGACCCAGAGCCAGGGGTTGGGGGACAGGGAGGGCTGAGCCAGGACTCAGGCTACAGGGAGCACACCCTAGAACCTCCCTACCCTGTGGGCATGAGGAGCCAGCACAGGCCTTGCAAGGCAAAGTGGCCATCAGGGGAGGGGACTGAGATGAGGCCAGAGGACCAGGGTGGCCAGGGCTGAGCTGGGCCAGCAGCCAGATTGGGCACCAGGGCTGGCCAGCAGTACTGGTGGTGCAGCTCCGAGGGTGGACACAGGTGTGAGCAGATGTGCTCTTTGCCTTATTGCTACTGGAATAGTGGCACTCAGGAAGTGTCACCGTCAATAGGAAGGCTGTTTAGGGAGGAAAGTCTGTTTTCCATATCTCTCTGTTTCCAAGAAAAGGAAAAGCAAACAAAGCTAAATAATAATAATAATAAAATAATGTGACAGGCACCAAAAACTAGCCGTCTTCTCAGGCTTGCTCCTCACCCACCCCCGGGGGCTCATGCTGTTTAGCAAAAGACCAGGGACAGCAGTAGCCAGGGAACATGTTGAAGGAACGCAGCCATTATGAGGAAATGGGGCACGTGTGGATGTCCCTGGAGGGGTCACTCCCAATACCCCCAGTGGATGCCAAGAGCTGGAGGGGTCACCTGTAGATACCTTTTTTTTCTGTACACACATCTATAACTATGATAAAGTTTGATTTATAAATTAGGCACAGACAGAGATTAGCCATCACGTAAAACAAGGGTCACTTGCACACACACACTGTGATGCCTCCCTAGTCGGCCTGATAAGCCAGACAGCCAGGTGAAAACAGGCAGGTAGTGCATACTGTGTGGATACTCTGGACAGAGAGATGATGCCTGTTGTAGGCAGGATGGAGCATGTAATCTAAAACTTGTGAACTGTTTATTCCTGGAATTTTCCATTTGATAATTGCAGACCCTGGTTGACCACAGGTAACTGGAAGGTGACATCATGGATAAGGGAGGGCACTATTGTACTTGAAATCCCCCCCCTCCCCGAGAGGGCTGTGCAGGACCAAAACTCAGTCTGGACCTGCTGGACAAGAAATACCAATGTACGCTGGGGTTTTTCTCCTCCCAGCCTAGCACAGGCGGTGTGTGCTGTAATCTTACATGCAATTCATGTTTTACACCAACTATTCCCAGCTGCTTTGTTGAGATTCTGATCCCCCCTCTTTGATTTAGTCATTCAGTCTCAGTCCCTCGGTTCTCCAGATCTGAAAAGGCAATCTTTTTAAAGTTAATGAGCTTAAATTTGCTTTTTTAATGTCAGAGACCCATGAGATAATTGGAGACTGGCTGGGACGCAGCAGCTCTAAGCCTCGCAGGCACTGATTCTGAACTAGGCGTTGGCGAGGTCACTGGCCGCAGGCAGGGTCCCTTATCTTTCACACCCCAACCAAAGAATGAAGTTTTCACAACCTGTATGAATCACCCAAGTGAGGAGACATGCGTGGGACATCCCAGAGCCCAGCATCAAGGTTTTTCTTTTTAAAATAAGCCTCAGGTCAGAACAGAGAGGAAGCACGGGGAATCTGACGTCGCCATGGAAACCGGCTGCCCGCCGTGCCTCACCGCCCGGGCTTCTGTTTTGTAGGTGGTTTTCAGCAAGTACTGCAACTCCAGCGACATCATGGACCTGTTCTGCATCGCCACGGGCCTGCCGCGGTGAGTGCTGCCAGTGGGCTTAGACGGGCAGCCCCCGCACGGCCGCTCTTCCAAGTCAGCCAACCACGCCCCACAGAGGACGGGCACACCTCTGCCACCGTCCCAGCAGGTGTTGGCTGCGTCCACGTGGAGAGGAGTGCCACTGGACCAGACGAGGCACCAGTGCCCTCCCCAGGCTGGTTCCCCTTCCGGTTGTTCACCTGCTGTGGGAGAAAGGAGGGCGATGGGGGGGGGGGGTGTTCCCAGCCCCTCACCCTCCCAGGTGGCCTTTCTGTCCCAGGGGTCAACATTCAACACAGTGCTCCTCTTGAGGGGGAAAGAAGGTTCCTGCAAGAGAACAAGACAACCCTCCTCCTTCCTAGTCCCGCCCGCACTCCCCATCCCTGCATGGAATTCAGACTTTCCACAGCAGTCAATTAAAAAAGAACACAGGTCCGTGGTTTTCTGAATTGACCGTTGCAGGAAAGTCGGAATTCAGAACCGGTTCAGAAGGGTAAGCGGCAGCTCCTCTCACTCCTGACAGTCCACACCACGTGGAGGGACTAATAGAGTCCTTGGGATTACCTAGGAGTTATTTTCCCAAATCAAGTTCATACAACAAGCTAGTGAATTTCTAATTATGGGTTGAGCATCTCTAATCCAAAAATCTGAAATCCATAATTCTCCAAAACCTAAACTGCTTTGAGTGCCACCGTGAGGCCGCAGTGACACACAGGGACACTAGAAACACTGCACCGCAGTGTCTTCAGGCTGCCTGTGGGGAAGCACGTGGATTCCTGTTGAGACTTGGGTCCTGTCCCCAGCATAGCGCATTGCGTAGACACAAGCTTCACGAAATCCGACCAAGTCCCAAATCCAAAATGCTCTGGTCTCCCGCGTTTAGTAAGAGATGCTCAGCCTGCACCCCACCTTTCTGATCATAAAGGGCCACCAGGAGTGGTGCTGGCAGAGTAACCCTCAAGTTAGGGTCAGGGTCAAAGAAGGGGCCAGGAGGGCAGTGGAAGTTCTTCACAGACAGGTAAGGAGAGGGAGACCCGATGAGGTCATGGGCCGGAAATTGTGGCAGATGGCCGTTCCTGGCAACAAAAACAGCTCACCGTTGGGGGTATCTTGGGGTGCAGTGTACTAAGCACTGTGCTGAGAAATGTGTGCCCGACATCATTCGTCACAACTCTGGTATTCACCTCTGACACCTTCATTGCCTGGGATTTAAAAATTCACAACTGGAGCAGAGAGCCTCAGTAACTCAGTGGCGGTAACACAGCTCTAAGAGGCCTCCAAAGATGGGAGGCTGGAGGAGACTCCCCGTAGGCATGTCAGGAGGTGGGCGAGCTCTGTGCAGTTCAGATGGACCTGGAGTAGGAGGGTGAGCCCGAGCCCTCCTCTGCGGACCCGCAGGTCCGTGCAGACCACATGTCAGATCTTTGACCCGCGGTTTTCCAGTCCCCGTCTCTGTAAGCCAGACGCGCTCCAGTTCCTGTTCTAAATGATTTAGGACTCTCCCGCCCTCAGGTTGCACTCAGCCACCAGCTTCATCCAGGGTGGGTCAGTGTGTCGAGGACCACCTGCCGCCCCTTGGCCCTCGCCAGCTGCCCTTGGGGCGCCTGCCCCTCCTCTCCTTGTGTCCTGGTTCTTTCTGCACCTGTCCGTGGGGGCAGCGGGCAGGTGCGTGACTCTGGGGGAAAGGCTGACGTGGGTGTCTTTCAGGAACACAACCATCTCCCTCCTGACCACAGACGACGCCATGGTCTCCATCGACCCCACCATGCCGGCAAATTCAGAACGGTAAGGGGCGGCCCGGCTGGTCTGCAGCTCACTCCTGACCCGGCTGCACCACGCGAGCCGCGGTTTTAACTGACTGCCGCGGGGAAGCCTGAACTCCACGCAGGGTGGGGGGGTGTGAGGGAGCAGGACGGGGGCGGGGTGGGGGGATTCTCTTGTTTTCTTGCATGAATCCGTGTTTCCTCCCCGACCGGAGCCTGTGAGGAGGTGTGTGCAGACCGGAAACGGAGGCACAGGGCAGCACTTACGTGGCAGTGCCAGGCCCTGGGGTCCCTGCACTAACCCAGGAAGGGCTCCAGGAGAGTCCCCGAGACCCTGGGCACTGACCTACTCGGGGCAATGCTGGAACGTTCTGGGCACAGAAGGGAGAGGTGGCCGGGGCCTAGAAAGTGAGGAGCAGTCGGCTGCCATGCCTCTGAAAATCTGCAGAACGTAGCCCAAGGAGGACACGGAGCAGGAACCCTCAAGCCAGGGACAGGTGCCTTCACCAGGTAGCCTGGAAGTCCCCAGTCATCTGCACCTCGTTTGCCCCTGAGCAACGTCCACATCCTGCTCTCTCCAGGGGTGGGGTGAGTCGGTGAGTCCTTGGTGCAGGCCGCCCCTCAGGGCTAGCTCTGGGTCCCCTGCTCCTCACTGACCGGCCTCCAAGGACTCATTACAGGTTATGGAGCCTATTGGTCTGGTCATCAGCGTCGAGCCCAGCTGTCCATGGGCAGCTCTGAGCCCACACAGGAAGCACACACCAGGCAGGCCCTTGCACATAATGACAGTGTCAAGATACTCGGGCTCCAGTGACAGGGTGGACTGAGCTCTCCATCCGGGCCCCACTGGCCCCCGCAGGCATGTGGACCTGAGTGTCCGGCACCTGGCAAACCTCCTTCCTCCTGCTTGCGGAAGGCTGTGGTCCTGGTCAGCAAGGTCTCAGTGGACATGGCCAGCACTGTCCCCGTCACCTCAAGGCCTCAGCCAGGCCTCCTCCATCCAGCCCTGCCCATCAGCTCTCCTGTCTGGAGGACAGTCTCTGGTCACTCCTCTTGCTTTGACTCTCAGCTTCAAGACTCCCCAGAGGCACCCACTAATGGACTCCCCAAAGACCCCAGCCAGGGTACACACATCTCTGCTGCAGCCCACCTGCCCAGACCCCCTCCAAGGGGAGGGCTGCCAAGCGACCCATGACCCCGACCCCCTGACCCCCTCAGACCTGAGGTCATCTCGGTGGTGGGGGTCTCGCAGTGCAAGCCGACTGCAAAGCTGCTCTTTTCTCCTGCACTGAGTTCAAGCAGGTGTCTGCAGAGGCAGGTGGACTGCACAGGACATAGGGGCAGCACACCTTGGCCAGCCTGCCACCCTGGCCCTGAGGCCTCCTGAACGAGAAAAGCATCAGACACACCAAAAAAAAGCCCTCCAGAGCCTACACTCTGAACAAGTGCTGGGCCCTGCTCTGCTCAGCTCGGCTCTGCTCATGGGATCTGGATCAACGCCTTTCCAATGCAGATGGAGACAGAGATGCTGCGGTGTGAGGACCCTGCCGTCACCTGGACACAGTCTCCTCCTGGTCTCCGCAGCCTCGGGCTGAGGCACCACCTCTGGCAGGGAGTCTGCTCAGGTGCCTGGTGTCCACACACCTGGATTCTTTGAGCTGCATGTTCAGGGGGGCTTTTCACGAGATCTTCTCCAGATCCCCAGAGCTGCTGACCGACCTCCATCCCCATCAGGGGGTGGTCCCGCTGCACTGTCCCTGCAGCTGAATGCTCCTTGCCCTCTCTGTCTCCGTTCCCACCCCTAGACCGTGGTCTTCTGGTCCTCCCATCAGAGCACGCCCCTCCCCGAGGCCTTCCTCTAGAGTGTGTGGCCAGCTCCCAGCTCAGACCCCGGGTCTCATGGGGGGAGTGTCCTCTGCTCCCCATCCAGGACCCCCACTCCAGTCCTGCTTTCCAGAAAACTCAGCCCTCACCTGCTTGCTCCCAGCACAGAGTTCTTGGAGACCTGTGGAGTGTTGTCCAGACCTTGCATTGGGAACACTGGCCCCAGTCCACCTTCATGTCCTTGTCCCCAGCCCAGCGGGCCCCTCCCCTCTGCATACATCCCTGCACTTCCCCACCCTGTGCTCCCTCTGTGTTCCTCCCCCTCTGCCGGTCCAGAGCCCACCCTTCCTGTGGCTGGGAATCCAGCTGCTGGGATGTTCGCCCAGGGAGCCTGCGGAGCAGCGTGTGCAATCACCCCACAGCCGCAGGCCAGCTGCAGGACCCCAGGGTGATTGGCTCCTGCTCTTGTTTGGGGCTGGCAAGAAAGCAGACTGACTCCCGAGCAACCCTGGGTTCCTAACGACCAACAGAAACATAAAGACACATCCTCACTCTAGTTGGACAACCCCAGAGCTCTCCCCCAGGGCGGGGCCCTGGATGCAGTGCTGTCCAGCTCTCACCCAGGGGTCCGCTTACTCTCGGCCCCCCTCTGCTTCTGTCACTTCTCCCTTGGTGAAGGAGAACAGACGCTGGCATCACGTGCAGAGACATCAGGGCGGGTGAGAGCTTACGGAGAGGGAGGGCAGAGCAGCCCACACAGACAGAACGCAGGCGCTCCTGCGGGCTCTGGGGTCAGCCACCTGTGAGCAACACAGCTCTCTGCCACACACATGCAGGGTGGCCCAGTGGCTGTCCCCCTGCTGGGGTAAATGCCTCTGGGTTCTGGGCTGGCTCCAGGCCTCTTCGTCCAGCTCACACACCACAGAAGCTCAAGGCAAGCTTGTCCTCCAAAGAGGGAGTGGCTTCCCCTGTTGCTGGGGAAGGATGAGGATGAGACTTGACCCAGAACCAGGAGCTCCTCCAGCCCAGAGGTGCTGCAGCTGGCTCAGAGCATCACTTCTGTGAGAGGATCAGGGAACCAGCCATCAAGACAATCCCCAGTGGCAAGAAACGCAGCCCTGGGAACCTGGCCCCAGCGCCTGGGAGGTCCACAGCTGCCTGGAGTCTCATGTCCAGGTCCACAGCCGCCTTCGCCTCTGCAACTGGCCCGTTGTTCTCGTTGCTCAGCTCACCCAAGCTGGTGGGGTGCTTGAGCAGGTCACATGGCCTTGGGCCAGCAGCCCCAGGGCACTGCAGCCACCGAGGGTCTGGACAAGCCTGCCGCACATCAGGGCCACGGGGCATCCTCAGCATCCTGCCCAGAGATGCCCCCTCCTGCTCTGTCCCAGCCCCTGGACTCTTCTCTCCTGGTCCTAGTCACCATCCTGCCACCTCCAGCATTGATTTTAGGGGCCAAGAAGGAGGACAAGGAGGAAAGAAAAGCCTTTGCTCCCTCTCAGGGGAGGGCAGAGGAAGCCCTTCCTGTGTCCACTAGGACCCAGGCTCCCCTGACCACCGTTGCCCATGCTGAGTGCCACTCACAGCAGAGAGCTGCAGGAGCAGAAAACAGGGGGAAGGAGGGGAGGGGAGCAGAGGCCGCCACCCTCTCCTCACGGCCCCTTCACTCCCATCCTCCAGCCCTGGGGCAGCCTCTCTCCTGCCTGGGCAGTGCTGACCCAGGGACTCCACATGGGCCCTGGTCCCAAGGCCGGCCCTGGCCCTGGTCCCACGTGGCTATCAGTGAGGTCCCTGACCTCCCCAGGCTTCAAGCTCTGCCTGCCCCTTGGACCTCTCTTCAAGGGTTCTAGAAACCCTGCTGGTCTGCTCTGGGCCAACAGCATTTATGACACAGTCTCTGCCGAGGAAGGAGCCCCGCCTTTGGAGAGGCCTCCTGAGGCTGGGAGATGTGCAGGTGAGGACTCACCTCTGGAAGGGGGCCCGCTCCTGAGAGGGTAGAGCCCTTGTGCCCTCGCAGAGTGCCAGCACTTCATGCTCCACGGGTGCTGAGACTGAAGGCTCGCCGCGCCACACAGGCACCAGGCCAGGTGCTGCTCACGCTGCAGTTTGGAGCCGTGACCCTCATTTTCTGTGCTGTCGTCTTCCAGAAGTGAGGTCGCTCTATGTGACAGTGACCTTGCTGTCTGTGACAGTGACCTGATGCACCCCTGCAGTCAATGACAACTGCACGAGATGTCGAGTGTCACTGTGACACAGGCCAGACGCGCAGCTCAGGCAATAGGCAGGGAGCCGAGATGGGGGTCCCCGGGAGGGCCTCCTGCTCCTCGGACAGCAGCCGTCTTGCTTTCTGCCCCTCACATGGCACAGAGAGGGACTTCTGTTCCCTCTGTCCACTTAGGAGGACGAAAATTCCATCCATGGGGCCCCTTCCTCATGACTTCACCCAAACCCGATGGCCTCCCAGAGTCCCCACCTCCTGTCACTGTCACCTGGGGGTGAGGACTTCAACATGGCCTGGGGGCTGGGATTGCATGTGTTCAGACTGCGGGACGTGCATGGGTCCTCCACCCCTGGTGGCAGGGTACTCGCAGCTCTGAGCCCTGACTGCGTGGGCCCCACAGAGCAGGAGACGAATGAACAAGCAAGTGAGTGACGTGACAGATGACATCTGCCAGTCCCGGGTCTGACGTTTAATCTAGACCCGTGGTGCCTCGGCTCTCTTACCAGGCGAGGATTGCACAGTCTGATCTGTGCAGCTGGGCTGCTTGTCAAGGTCACGCCGTCACACCCACCCGCTGTTCCCAGGCCCTTTCAGCCTCCTGCCGTCAGGCTTAAATGCTGCTAGACTGCTGGGTAAAAATGGCCTCTCCCGGGGCTGGCTCCTTAGTGTGCTTTTCCAGTCCCTCCCGGCTGGAGTCTGTTCTTTGCCTAGTGTCCACTGGCTTCAGGTCCTTTCCCAGCCCTTGGCTAAACGTCCCTGCAACGGTGACAGTACACTGTCGTCTGTCACACGTACTGCCCATGTCATCTGCCCAGCCTCTCTGGGCCTCGTGATCACTGGGGTGACATCACCATGGAGCTGATACGTTCACTCTTGTCCATGTGGGGTACCGTTGCTCAGAGATCCCGCTGTGCAGACGGGAGGGAGCCTGCCTGCCTCGACCAGGCGCTAGGGGGTTCAGGCGATGGTGTCCCAACTTGGAACTGCATCCCCCATCAGTGGTGGTTGTGACGTCCACGTTTGTTTCAGCGACCAAATGTGAACATTATAAAGAAAGTTCATCACCTGAATATATACTTCAAATGAATTTATCTGTATGAGGTGGTTGGGACCCAGCCAAAGAACCTAATTTTAAAAAACAGCAATGGGTCTGGGATGTAGCTCAGCGGTGGAGCCTGGGCTTAGGGTGCACAAGGCCCTGGGTTCCTTTTTGAGCACACACAAAGCCCTAATCTGCTGATCCCAGTGCTCTTGCGTGCTTATCTCTCATAGCAGATGTGCAGCGCCCTGGACGGCTTCTTAGTGTAACTGTCATCTCTTTTGCAGAACTCCCTACAAAGTGAGACCAGTGGCCGTCAAGCAACTGTCTGGTAAGGCCCTGCTATCATTTTTTAAATCAAAAGAAAAAAGAAAGTTGGAGATAAACTACTTAAGTGTGTGCATGTGCAGTCTGATACTGTCACAGAATCTGAGACCCTCTACTGCTGTGGAGACGGCCCATCCAAGTCCCTGAGGACTGAGGACTCAGCAGGTGCCAGGTGACATTCCCCTGTATCTCCAGGAGCCTGGTGCCTGTCCCCCATTGTCCATGGGCGGCAAAGGCAGGCTTCCGACCCACAGGGCTTCTCAGGGTGCCTCAGCCAGTCAGCCGTGGTATTTCGTCACAACTCCGTTTCCTTTTAGGTTTTTAAATCACTTTTATTTATGTACTAGTGATGCGTACTAAAATGGCCCCATTTAAGTGCATAGTTTGGTGAGTTTTTAAAACTTTGTATGTCCGTGTCTCCCGTCACCAAAATCAGGCTGCAGAAAGTGGACACCACCTGGACAGGTTCTCTGTGCCCTGCCCCGATCATCTCAGTCGCCACCTGACCTGTGTTTGGTCTTGGGAGCTTCAGATAAGAGGCACTGCTGAGAATCTGCCCTCTTTTTGGACTCTGCACGGTTCTGAGACCCTTCCTGGCTACAGTGTGCAAGGACGGTTCTCTTGTTTTGTTGCTGAGTAGTTTCCACGCTGTGGGATGCGCCAGGCGTGTTTTCCCTTGGTGCCCGGATGGACGTTCACACTACTTCCTCCTGGGGGCTTTGGGAACAAGGCCGCCCTGGGCACTGCAGGCAAGCCTTCATGGGGCACTTGGTGAACGCCCACGAGCAGGCTTGCTGGGGTACGTGGAGCAGTGCCCGCTCCGTGAGCACCATCCGCAGGGTCTTTCAAACTGTGGGGCCACTGCACGTCCTCCCAGTGCCGGGTGCCCCCAGGCTGTTTTCTGTTCAACTGCCTCAGAATTTATTGGCATATGAAGGTTGAAATATGACCTTGTCATCCTTCTCCTGACTGTAGGTTTTAGTGAAATCCCCCCTCATCCGGACATCAGTGCAGTCATTAGTCGCCTGACCTGGGGGACATCCTGAGAAATGTGACATTGGGTGATTCTGTTGTACAAACACCAGAGCAAGCTCATTAAGATGCCGCAGGATGCCGGCCGTGGTGGCGCTCACCTGTGATCCCCAGTGGCTCCCGTGGCTAAGGCAGGAGTTCAAAGCCAGCCTCAGCGAAAGCAAGGCCCTAAGCCACTCAGTGAGATCCTGTCTCTAAATAAAATACAGAATAGGGCTGGGATGGGGCTCAGTGGTGGAGTGCCCCTGGGTTCAATCCCCGGTACCAAAAAAAAGTGCCGCAGCATCATCAGACCATGCAAGGCCTTGGGCCACCCTCGTACATGCAGGCCACCTTGACCAAAACACTGCTGTGTGATACAGGAATGTCATTTGTATCTTCTTCCTTTAAGAATTAATCTGTGTTAGGCTGGGGATGTGGCTCAAGCGGTAGTGCACTCGCCTGGCATGCGTGCAGCCCGGGTTCAATCCTTAGCACCACATACAAACAATGATGTTGTGTCCGCCGAAAACTAAAAAAATAAATATTAAAAATTCTCTCTCTCTCACTCTCTCTCTCTCTCTGTCTTTAAAAAAATTAATCTGTGTAACTAGTTATGATTTTATTGGCTTGTGGTTTCCAAGAGCCGGCTTTGGGTTGCATTGGTCTTCTCCATTTCTGTCGTATCGATCCTTCTCTTTGTTATTTACTTCCTTCTACGCTCTCCAGGTATTTTTCCCACTAGCTTCTAAAGGTAGAAGCTCTATTGATTTTAGAACTGTGTGATGAGAATGGCGGAAAGCTGAGGATTTCCCTGTGAGCATGATCTCATAAACGTTCTGGTGTTGCGTTTCATTTTCAGTTTACCTGTGGTTTCTCCTCTGGCCCACTGGTATTTAGAGGTGTGTTGTTTGAACTTGGGGTACTTGAGTACTACCCAGGATCTTCCTATCATGGATGTCCAAGTGAATCCCACTGTGGAAAGTGAACGCACTGCCCTGGTCCCGAGGTCATGCAGCTGTGGCCTGCCCTGCGGCTCCTCCCTGTGCGCTGGAAGGAAGACCCGCTCCACTGCTGGGCAGGACATCCTGTGGGTCTGTGGGCAGGTCGATGGAGGGATCCAGGTCCTCTGGGTCTCTGCTTCCTTGAGGCAGATGGTCCTGCGAGCACCAAGAGCAGAATCTGGGAAGGCCTGACCCGGGCTGTGGAATCCTTTCCCTGTCCCCAGCACCTTCGGTTCTCTGCTCTGGGAGAGGGTGGGTCAGCCTCTGTATTCCAGTGGCCTTGCCCTTTGTCCCCAGTGCTCTCAGGCTGTGTGCTTTGCCACCTGTCCTATGTCTCTGTGTGTAGGTTTGGAGTGACCTCCATGGGCAGCATCTTCCGTTCTGCATCTCAGCCTTGACCTTGACCTTGACACCTCTAGACCCTTCGCACTCAGTGTAACTTCGGGTATTTAAATCTACTGTCTTGCTGCCCGTTTTCTGATTGTCCCATTCATTCTTTTTCACGCTCTCCTCTTCTCCTGCTCCTCTGTGAGAGTGAGCAGGTTGAATTGACGCCCCCGCCCCTGGCCTGGAGCCGTTCCCATGTTCTTCTTCATGTGCAAGGCGATCCGCGGCAGTGAGCACGCCACCAACTCTGCTTTCAGGTGTTTGGGGTCTGCGTCCTTTCTTCATGTGGATGCAGGTTTGTATGTGAGCCGTCCTCCTCCTCCTCCTGCACTCTGGGCTCCGTGGCTCGGCCTCCTGGGGACACACGCCCAGCTCTCGGGGTCGGAGAAGCTTCGGTTTGGAGGTATCCCTGCCACACCAGGTTTTGTACCACAGCTTTGTTCTTTGGCTGGCTTCTCGAAAGAGCGCTGGGGCCAGAGTCCCGACCTCGTGGTGCTTGAGGCTTTCCTTGTCACCGGCGTCTGGGGCTTTATTTGGATGGCTTTCACGTGGCTTTCTCTGTGTTTGCCCCTTGGGGTCACTGAGGAGTCTGGGGTTCATGGTTTTCATCAAGTGCGTGTTCTGCTCCCTTCCTGCCTTCTCTGATGGGACCCCCGTCCCCTGAGCAGGGGGCGGCCAGCCTGGCCCCACCTCAGGATGGCGCACCTTGTTCCAGGCTTTTTTCTGATTATTTTAATTTTCTCAGAATTCTTTTTGTTTTGTCTTCAATCTCACTGAACTCTTCCTCTGGGGCATCTGATCCACTGCTAATCTGGGCTGCTCCTGCCCAGGACTTTGGTTGCTACTCGGTGGATTCTGACTTGAGGTCTTCCCTGTTCCTTGTCACACCCTCGTGTCTCTTAGCTCTTCCACTGGGGTGTGATTCTGTGTTAGTGTCATGGCTGGGCTCGCCCTCTGTCTGCCGGAGGCTACTTCCCTGGACTGACTCTTCTCCTGGGAACAGGACAGAGCTTTCCGATTCTTGAAAACCCGGTGAGTCCTGGTTGTGGTGAAAGCTGGGCTGTGGACCGTCTGGATTTCGTTTCCCCCCATTGAAGCCTGTTGGGCTGACAAGAGTTGGGGATTGCCATCTGCCTGTTGATGCCTTCAAGGCCTGTTTTTGAGCTTTGGGATGGCTCCAGGGGCTGTGCCTCTGTTCCCACTCCAGTTCTTTGGAGCAGAGCCATTTAGGTGCGGTGGAGAAATGCCAGGGGCAGCTCATGTTGTCCTCCAAGGTCATTGTAAGGACTTACGCTTCTCTATGAGTGACGCAGGGAGCTATGAGAAGGTTTTGAGCCAAGAAGTTACATAACCAGATCCATATGCACTTAACAGACTTGACCTTCACATTATTTATCCACAGCGAGCACGTCGCACCGAAATCACAGTGTGTAAGACAGGCCTTCCCGTGGGGAGCTGCAGGTAGGGCATCTGTGTCCTCGACTCTCAGAGTGCTTGATGTGACCAGGCCACTCTGCGAGGACACCACCCTGCAGCCCACGCTGCGTCTGTGAGACGGCACGTCTCCCTTTGGCCAGCTGAGTGCTGAGGTGCCAGCTCTCTTTACCTCCCGTCTCGAGGCCCCATGTGCACCCTGTGTGGAGGAGAAGCCCTCCCAGACTCCCCGTCTCAGGCAGAAGCCCCAGCATCGCATCTCCTCGCCATGTTTGTTCTCTGGGGTTTGTTGCCCTTTGGTTTGAACCCAGGGGCACCTACCACTGAGCTCCATCCCAGCCCTTTATTTATTTATCCAGGGTTAGGGTTAGGGACCCAGCCCTTGCCCTTTTACTTTGAGCCAGGGTCTTGCCGACCTGCCCAGGCTGGCCTGGACCTTGCCATCCTGCTTCCTTGGCTTCCCAGGGGCGGGGATCACTGGCGTGTGCATGTCCTGGCGTGTGCATGTCCTGGCGTGTGCCTTGTCCTGGCGTGTGCATGTCTGTTGTGCTCACTGAGGAGAAGGGAGGCAGGCAGCAGAGGGGGCAGCGGAGCGACCCTGAGGCCTAGGACCTCTCCGTCGGTCCTGTGGGAGGAGCAGGCCTGGGCTCGCTGGACAGCAGGCTCTGGGGTGCTCTGAGGAAGGGCAGAGTGCTCTCCTGACTGAGTGGAGGAGTCTGAGAAGCATCTGAGTCCACCCCAAACCCCGAAAGCCTCCACCTGAGGTGGAGCAGGCCCAGGGAGGACCAGGCCACTCTGTGAGGACACCACCCTGCAGCCCGCCTGGGGACCCGCAGGGCCGCTGGACACGGTGCAGGTGAGGAGCAGACGGAGAGGGAGCCTGGCGCTGCCCCCCAGCTGGCATGTGGTGCTGGCAGCTGGCAGCTTGGGGGCAGGCGGGAAGAGAGCCAGAAGCGCCAGGAGGCAGCAGCCCGAGAGGAGGGCCAGGCTGAGACACCAGACAGGAGTCGCCTGAGAAGGACGCAGGATCCATCTGGTCCAGAGCAGAGGGACGGACAGCAAAGCCCAGCAGAATGAAGAAACGAGACAGGCCAGCCGAGCGGAGGGAGACCAGGGGAGGTGGCAGCAGTGTCCAGATATTTACAAGAAAGAGGGAATTTTGAGTAGCTTTAGGGCAACCTGGTCCAGTGGAAGACGGTGGGCTCTTCAAGGAAAAGGACTTAACGAAGCTGGAGCCCATCGTAAAAGGACCAGCAGCCTGAGGGGGCTGAGCGCCCCCACGGAGGCTCTGCCAAAGGTCTGGTGGCCATGTGCCCGTGAGTCACCTGTGCCTGCAGCAGCCCCCCAGACCCAGGATCCCCAGAGGCCCCGAGAAGTTTGGGGAACACACTGAACTGCAAAGCACAAGGGCTGTGTTGACATCTGAGCGTCATGGTGTCTGCAGAGGAGGAGCAGAGGGGACGTCTCTTCCAAACATGCCAAGAGAAGACGAAAAGCAGAGAACTCCTGTGGCGTCTCCAGGATTGCACTCTGCAAAGAGCCGGAGGGGGCCGCTCTCGAGGCTTCTGGCCTGGGGCCTCCTTGAGAGTTCCCAGGCCCTCACAGGCTGAGCGGACGCTGAGTGGCCTGTGGGGCAGCATGCGCTGTGGCCTTCGAGAGGCCAGGGGCTGCGTGCATTCCTGCAGGACAGCACAGGACTTTGCTCTCCAGAGATAAGCAGCCCTGGGAGAGCCCGTGCTGGCCCTGGGTCTGCCGTGTCCCTTGGGCCCAGCTCAGAGCTGGTACCACATTACTCTGCCCGAGAAGCCTCCCAGCCTCCGAAGGCACCCTGCTTCCCCGGCACGGCCGACACCTCTCTCGGGGTCTGCACCCTTTCCTTGCTCACATTTCTGGTCAGACTGACACTCTCAGCTCCGGGTGTCCGGGGCCCCTTCTCTTCCTCTGTGTCCATATTCCATGTTTTCTTAGGGGACAGAGTAGATGTTCTGTGGACCCCCATGGCCTGGGGTTTCCTGAAACCAGCCAGGAAAGGGCACGTGACGGGTACATTTGGAAAATACCTTTTCCTTTTGGAGCTCATTCTTGGTCATGACCTTCCACCTCCCTTCCATCTGGCCTTGCTTCCCAGAGCTTTGTGCCTTTGCCCAAGGTCCTGGCCACGCGGGCCTGAGTTGGGCCTGAGCAACCCCCTTTGTCCTTGAACCAACAAGCCACATTACAGTGGCAATAAAGAGAGCGCCAGGAGAGGAAGCAGGGTTCTGGTTCTGGACTGGCCTGGCTGCCAAGGCTCAACTCCACGCCGCCTGCACCAGCCCTCCCTGCAGTCCTGTCCTCAGCAGATCTGAGTGCCCTTCAGCAAGAGCCCCGGCTGGCCTGCAGGGCTGTGCCAGGCAGAGATGCCCAGTGCTTGGCTGTTTTGCCACTAGGTTTTCAGGAATCAGTTAAGAGGAGAGCACTGTAGGAGCAGGCCTTTTAAGAGAAAAGGAGAGGCCAGCGCTGAGCTAGGCCCACCGCAGGCCACAGAGGCTCTCAGGGGCCACAGCAGCCCCGTGTCTCCAGCCGAGAACAAACGTGAGGACCTCCGCAAACACGACCCTTCTGTCTGCCAAATGCTTCTTCTAGAGAAATGTCCTTTTACAGCAGCAAACACTCGCTGTCCCAGCTGCTCGGGAGCCTGAGGCAGAGACCCCTGAGTCCACGCGCTGGGGGCAGCCTGGGCAGCAGTGATACCTTGTCTAAAACATGAAATAAAATTAGGAAAAATATCCCGTCTGCCTTGTCCTGGAAGATAATCCTGTGGCCAGACTACTTTTCCCTTTTGTGAATGAAATAAAATTCACAGAAACTACAAAATCACAGGGCACATTTCTATGCATCTTTTTACAGCAGGGCTCCTGATTCTTTTGAAAGCCTTTGAATCATCATTTTTATTTGATTGAAGCAGATCAAACTCAAACAGGGGTGTTTTCAAATTGTAAAAGGTGGGATTACAGCTGCGGCCTGTTGCCGTGTGCCTGCTGCTTGCCCTCAGCCTGCCCAGGGCTCTCGGGACAGATGCCTGTCACAGAAACAATCGCTGGCTAATTAACCACCAGGACCTCAGCCCCTGCAGGAGGGGTCCACCCTGCCTGAAGCCCCTGAGCACCAGGCAGGCGATGCCAGCCCCACAGTGTCCACCATTCACTGCGCCAAGGCCCCGCTCCTGCACTTGACCTCGCAGTGTCCACCATTCACTGCGCCAAGGCCCCGCTCCTGCACTTGACCGGATGTGCCTGCTGGATGACAAGGCATGCTCCGCTTTCGAAAGCCACAGAGCTCGCCATGCCTCTGTGTTCCTCGGGAAGGCCAGTGCACCAACAGTGCTCTCGGGGAGCTGTGGCTGTCAGCCATTGAGTCATGCCCAACCTGGGGACAGAGCCTTCATCTTCAGAGCCAGACACAGGCCTGTGGTGGGATGTGGGCTCTGTTTGTCCTCCATTTCCGTGACTGCCATCAACACAGGACAGGGCCTCTTGTCACAACACCCTGCCCAGCCACCCGTCTCCAGACCCTGCATCTGGCCCTGTCAGTGAGGAGACCCCATGGAGCCCCCGAGGGCAGGGCAGATGACCCCCAGACTCATATATTCTGTTGTCACTGCTTCCAAAGGACAATGAAAGGCAAGCCACCAAGACACATCAAGTTGCAGATGCTGACAGAGTACATGCCAGTGCTCCTGTAAGTCACAGGTGACGGGCAGCCAGTGGAGAGGGACAGCTGGCAGGCTCCACATTGGACACTGCTCAGAATTCCAGCAGGGCCGGGCAGCCTGCCCCCAGCCACACACCTGTGCCTCTTCTTCATGGAGAGGGCTCCCGCTGCTCTGCAGATGCCCGGATTTTAAGGTGGTCAAGACCCGGCAAAGCTATGCCAGGGGACCCATCTGATCTTACTGTGTGTGCTGCTGGCACCATTGGGCAGCGAGACTCACCCAGGCCTGCTCCCAACAGCTCAGGAAACAGCCCTGGCTGTGGATGCCCAAAGGGAGGCTCGGGGCCTCTGGGGCCCAAAACACTGTATGTGAAAGGGTCTGGGGGGCAGCGATGGAAGGCCAGAGCTGCCCCGTCTGGGCATTCGGCCAGGAGGGCCCCACAGGCTCTCTGAGTGTAGAACACACTGAGCTTTGAAGACTTAGCATAAAAAAAGGGGTGGAGACACGCCATGATTGTTGACTCTGGTTTTTTATTTCTTAGACGTGATCTGCATAACAGAGAAGCCACCTTTGTACGTATTCAGTAGTTTTTAGTATATTCACCTTTTTCCATCACCTCTAAAAGAAGCCCTCTACCCATTAACAGTGATGCCCGTCACCTTCGCCCCAGTCCCCCGCCCCCACTGCTGTCTCTGGATTTCCTCTTCCGCACATTCCGTCCAGCGCAAGCTGCAAGCCGGGCCCTCTGTGGCAGCTCCTCCCACGCCTGATGTTTTCAAGGCTCATCAAGTAGTGCCTGCAGCGTCTTCCCTTCCCGTTTATGGCTGACGGATGCTGCACAGCGGCTGTGTCACTTGGTCCTCATCACTCTTCAGCTGATGGGCATTTGGGCTGTTTCCATTGGGAGCCATTGGGAACGACGCTGCTGTGGACATCGGTGTGCAGATCTCTGTGCGAACAGTGCACACTGAAGATGAAATGTTCTGAGATGTATTGGGTTAAGTAAGATATCAATTTTTTTAAAGTCCAGCCACAGAGAAGGGAAGGGCTAGAGGCTCACAGCTGGCATACAAGATGCTGTTGGTCCCATCCTGAGGTCCCTGAGCTTGGGGAGACAGTCCCCATGTCCCCCCCGTGGCTCCCTCCTCCACCCGAGTCCCCTGCTGAGGACATCCTCAGGACAAACCAGAAGTCTGGGCAGTTACTGCCCCCACACAGATGTCCCCAGGGGGAGGAGCTGATGGACAGACACTCGGTCTCCTGTCCTGAAGGGCACGGTTCTCTGATGTCATCTGTGCAGGTGCTCAGAGGAACCCTGGAGCAATGGGCTGTCACCTGTGTGTTCACTGCCTCCTGGGTCTCTTCCCTCCTTGTCCCAGTGCCCACACCTCCCAGGGCTTCCTGGGGGTGCCTCCAGATACACTCACTTCCCAGCTCCCTGTCTCCAGGTCGGCTTTTGAGGAAGCCAAAGTAGAGCTTAGACTTGGAAAGGGGATGGAAGAGCAAAGGGTGCCCCCAGAGGCTCCTTCATTCATCAGCTGGATGGAACGGCCTCGGGAAAGCTACTTCCCTGCTCGGAGCTTCAATCTCCCTTGCAAAATAGGAATCATAATACATTCCCTGTGTGTTCTTAAGAGGACAAATGAAGTAATTTATGCAAAATGCTCAGCAAGGGCCTGCCACTGGGTAAGTGCTAATAGATGGAGCTATCATTTCAGGTGACCCGGGGGCATTATTGAATGGCTAAAATCATGTCTCTCTGGAATTGCAGGATTTTAATAGGGAGGAGCTTGCTAGGGTCTCAACCAACACGTGCAGTGTGGGCTGTTTTCGCTTGAAAGTCAAGTTAAGGCTTGAATTTGAGCACAGATGTGTTGCTTATGAGAAATAATAATGTTTCTTAATAATGTTTTCTATATTTAGACCAATGTCGTTCCAAAGCTTTGAAGCCTGGAAGCTTTATAAGCATATACTTAGTCATCCATGCTTGCATTATTTTTAAAACAAATGGGGTGCAGTATACACAATGAAAACAGCCATTTCTGGAATTGTGTGTTTTCACTTCCCTTAGGGTGGTCTGGCCAGCAAAGACGGCACTCTCAGCACACTGCTGCCAAGATGTGGGTGGCACCCAGCAGCCAGGGTTCCTGGAATTGGTGTCTCAGTCTGGTGACAACAATGACATCCAAACTTCAAGCCACACACAGTCCAGCTGTTCTTTCTGCCCCTGGTCATTCTTGAGGTCCAGGTGGGATGCCCACACGTGCATCCTGTCCAGCTGAAGTGACATGCCCAGGTCCCAGGGTGATGCACGTAGCCACCACCCCAGTCTAGACAGCACAGCGCATCACCCTAGAAAGCTTCCCCGAACCTCCCCAAGTCAGCCCACATCACCCCAGACTCCTCCCTTCTGGCCTGTCACCACCACAGGTGGGTTCTGCTGCTCTTGAACTTGCAGACGTGGAATCCTCCCATAGGTACACTCTGGCGTTGGGGTCTGGAGTCTTTGCCTAGCATCATGGTGTTAATTCATCCATTCGAATTGCTCATTCTCGTGTGGATGGACCTTCCGGTCACGTCCATTTGGGTTCTACTGCCAGACTCACTTTACAAGCCTCACTGTAGGGCAAGGATGTGTCTAACCTCATAAGAAACTGCCAGACTGTTTCCCAAATGGCTGTACCACTTCATGTCCCACTAGAAGTACCTGAGTGAAGATGCTGTTCTGCAACCCCCAACACAGGATATCTTGGTTTTTTTAATTTAAAACTTCCAGTAGGGGGCTGGGCTGTAGCTCAGAGGGAGCACTTGCCTAGCATGTGTGAGGCCCTGGGTTCAATTCTCAGCACCACATATAAATAAATAAATAAAGTCCTATCGACGACTAATATATATATATTAGCTGGGGACAGTGGCACATGCCTGTAATCCCAGTGGCTCTGAAGGCTGAGGCAGGAGGATTGCAAGTTCAAATCCAGCCTCAGCAACGGTGAGGTGCTAAGCAACTCAGTGAGACCCTGTCTCTAAATAAAATACAAAATAGGGCTGGGGATGTGGCTTTGTGGTCAAGCCCTCCTGAGTTCAATCCCCCATACCAAAAAAAGAAAAAGCAACAATCTTTTAGTAGGTGCAAGATGAATACCTTGTTGCATTTTAATTTGCTTTCCCCAAATGACTTAATGATTTTGAGCATGATTTTATAGGGTTATTGGCCATTCGGAGGTCTTATTTGTGAGATGTCTGTTGTAAATACTTGGCTCCTTTTTTGTAACACTTTTCATCACTGGTTTGTGGAAGCTCTGGTTAGATTCGTTTGTCAGACATACATAAATAGCACCTATTTTTCCTAGTTTCTGACTTGACTTCTCCGTGTTCTTAATGAGGTCACTGGATAAGCAGAGGATTTTAATTGGTTGACGTCTAACATGTTTTTCTTTTATGCTTAGAAGCTGCAACTTCTCTCAAATCACTTTTTCTACCCCAAGCACATTTTTAGAAGACTTAGAGTTATAGGCTGTTGTATTTTAATCCGTAATCACTTCAAGTCACAAGTGTGTTGTGAGTAGGGGTCTCATTCCTTCTCCCCCCGGGTATATCCGGTGTTAACACACCACTTGCTAAGAGACTTCCCTGTCCTGTTGAATACCTCCGGCACCTTTGTGAAAACTGGTGGTCTCTCCTGGGTGGGTCTCTTTGGGGACCCTGTGTCCCGTCTCCTCCATCCACCAGTTCCACATTGGCTCCATCTCTGGGCTGCTGTGAGTCTAGTACATTTGTCTCTCTCTTCTGTTGCTTTTGGTTAAATGGACCCTTTTCTGTTCACTCTGAAGTCAGAACACTCTCCTTGACTTCTAGGGGAGTGAGGGTGCTCTGTGGCTTTGCCCCCCATGGCCTGCAACGTGCCTGGGTCTGGGGTGACAGCATCCTAGAGACCCCCAGTTCATGAGCACAGTGCCACCTCCCTCGTCTGGTCTTATTTCGCTTCTCCCGGCTTTCTGATTTTAGGATAGTTGTCTTGTATATCCTTCATTAAAGTTATTCCCAAGAATTTTCTGCTTTCTGGTTTTATTGTAGATAAATTTTCCACTATTGCTGCCAGATTATGAAAGTAGAATAGACGTGCATATTCACATGGTCTTGTGGTCTTTGCCTGATTCCTGTGAGCTCTAGTGGTGTTCTAGAGATTCCTGGGTTTCCCATGGAGACAACCTTATCTTCTGGAAACAACGGCAGTTGTCATCCTTGCATTCCAATCTTCGTGGCGTGTGTTTCTTGTTTGACGGTGGCTCCTGCCCAGACGCCAGTGACTCGGGGCGTGAGAGCAGACCCCTGCCTGCTGCCTTCTTGTCCTCCACCCTGACGGACGGCATTGGCCTCCGGTCCTCTGGCCAACTGGGAGCGTTCCTCGACTCAGGTTCTCTGCACGTGTTCAGACGCTGAGGATATGTCCTTCCGCCCTGGTTGGCTAGTGGTCTTTGTCATTGCAGGTGTTGGACTCGGTTGTACGTTCTTTTGGCGTCCACTGGGATGGTCACTGGTTTTCTCCTTCATTCTATTGATGCAGTGAGTTGATCATATGGATTGATTTTCAGATATTAAAACTCTCTGCTTTCCCGGGGTACACACACCTGTATTGGTAGGAACTCCCCCAGGGAAACCCTGGGGGGGTGCAGCCCTCTTCCCCGGGGAGCTGGCTGTTTGGTCCTCGCTTGCTTGCCCTGCCTGCCTCATCTCTTGGGGATTTGGCCATGTCTGTGTTTAAGGGGGTATGGGTCTGTAACCCTATTTTTCTGCCCCATTTCGATATTGGAGATATGGGGCCTCATAAGACGCTGGTGGTGCTGTCCTTCTCGACTTCCTGAAAGAGCTCACGTGATCCTGGTACTGCTTCTCCGCGTCCCTTGGCCGGTCGGCAGGGCTGCTGTGTCCTCAGGCGCTTTCGTCCCCCTCAGGTGTCACCCCTTGGCTGCACCTGGGCTCTCCCGTGTGTTGATGAGCAGTTTTCCAAATTCCATTCCCTTCCTTGGGTTGGCTTTCCGGCCACACCTTCTAGCTCTGATTTTAGTTGCTCGTTCCAGCACTAAAATGCACATCTGTGAATTTATTTAAATTGATAGACATCATTTTTTAGATTTACCGTGAAAGTTCAGGGCGTTCCCACAGTTTGCCTCCCCACAGGGGACTCAGTGCCGGCCACGGGTATCTGCAGTTGAGTGACATAGGTCACAGTCACTGGGCAGCAATGATACCCTGGCCCACAGAGTCCACAGTCCACGAAGGGCTCACATCGTATGTCCTCTGGGCTTGGGCAAGTGCCCAGCAACACGTGTCCTTCACAGCATCAGAGAGAAAAAAAGCTGTGCTGCTGGGAACTGCCCCGTGCTGCCCAGAACTGCCCCCTGCTGCCCTGTGCCCCCTTCCTCCCGGCCTCCCTGCTGCCTCCAAGTGCAGCCTTCTCCAGTCGGAACCACACGGGATGCAGCCTTTGGTGGGCTTTCCCCCTTCCTGCTGGGCGCTTAAGGACTTTCTAGGCTTTTTTGTGGCTTTTTGGTGTCAAGTAGCATCCCACTGTCTGTGTGTGTCACAGGTTATCTGGTCACCTAGTGCAGGGCGTCTCAGTGCTCCCAGGTTTTGTCCCTTAAGAATCAAGCCGCTGTTCACATCTGTGTGACCTGTTTTCAGCTCCTTGAACCCCAGGGGGCATCACTGCTGGAGCCTGTGGCCAGGGCAGGGTGTTCGGCTTCATAGGACGCTGCCAGACTGACTTCCAAAGGGCCGCCAGGCGCTGGCTCCCACACAAGGAGCCAGAGTCCCCGAGGCTGCACACCGACCCCCGATGTGCCTCAGTGGTCTGGATTCTGGCCATTCTTGCAGGTGCGAGGCGAAATCACCTGTTGTTTCCATTTGTGGTTCCCCGATGGCACCTGCCACCTCTGGATTCTCCTCGTTGGCAGTGTCTGTTCAGACCGTCGCCCACTTGAGTCGGTGTCTGTTTGGAGTTAATGTTGTGCCATCTCATATAATACGGACATGGCAGTGGGGGTCCCGCCGCCCTCTCCCCCCAGTCGCTGACCCCATAGTCTGAGTCCACCCACACCTAAGTCCCGGAGGACGGTATCACAAGTCTGCTTTAGTCTTTTGAATAAATCATGGAAAGAGATACTTTTTA
Organism: Callospermophilus lateralis; assembly: GCF_048772815.1. Lineage (NCBI taxonomy): Eukaryota > Metazoa > Chordata > Mammalia > Rodentia > Sciuridae > Callospermophilus > Callospermophilus lateralis. The sequence goes on along the minus strand of NC_135314.1, from coordinate 2,983,776 downwards.
ACCCTTCCCTGCAAGTTCGCCATTTCCGGTGCTCTATTTCTTCCTGTCCGTCCGGCTCCCAGGCGCAAGACCAGCCCCCCAGCGTCGCCCGTTCCTTTTCTCTCAGCATTTCTCAAGGATCTGCAGCGTGGCTCTGCCTTGCTCTGCAGGACTGCTTCCCGGTGTCTGGTTTCCTAATGTGTGCAGTCGGTGCCTTTCTTGGCCTCCTTGTCCCTGGGGAGCGGGCAGCTGTCCCTGTCCCTGTTCCCGTCAGGGCGGGTCTCTTCCCACGGGTCTGCCTTCTCCCACTTACCTCGGGGCTCCAGATGGTCAGCTGTGCTGTCCTGCACCTGGTCCCTCTCCCTTCCCCTCTGGGTGTTCGCCGAGTGGCCGAGGTCTACAAATCTGTGTTTTCCCAAACTTGTGAATTTCCAGGCTTGCTTATTTGACGTGTCCGGCACCCTTCCCTCCGCCCTTTCCCTCTGCAGCTCTACTACAGGCACTTAGAAGTCTGCTGTCACCACTCTGTCACCGTGGCTCTGTCACTGTGGCTCTGGTTTTGTGGGGGATTTTGTTTTGTTTTTATTAATTTTTTTCCTCTCTGCTCTTCGGATTTGGCAATTTCCAGTGCTCTGTCCTCTACTTCCCCGATTCTTCTGCTGACTCCAAACTGCTGTCAGCACATCTGTGAATTTTTCATTTCAGATATTCTGTTTTAAAATCCTAAAACATTTTGCCGGATTCTGATTCATAGGTTTCTCTCGGTAACGTCATCTGTTTAGTTTATTACATCTTCTGTCTGGGTCTGTGGACACATTTATAACTGCTGCATTAAACTCTCTGCCTGCTAATTTCAACCTCAGGGTCGTCTGGAGTTTCTGTCGGGTGACTTTCTGGTGACCGTGGGTCACGTTTTCCATTTCTTTGCGGGTCTGTTGTGTTGTACGCCAACATTATGAGTAGCCCTGGAGAGACGAGGTTTTGTCCTCTTTGTCTGAAGGATGTTGGTTTTGTTCGAGGCTCATTATTTCTTGACTGCTCATCCTGAGCTTGTGGGGGCTGGTCTTATCCTCTTTGGGGGAGATCTCTAAAATGACACTTCTGGGGTTCCACCGGTTGAGCCCCTCTAACAGGTCTGCACTAACTGTGATTTTCGTCACCATACAGTGGCAGCAGCTGAAATCTCTGAGCTCCCTGCTCCTGGGCAGCTCAGGGTTTGGCCCTCCCAGCTTCCTCCTTTGGAGATTCCCCTTTCGGACAACCTACAACTCCCCTCCGACTCCTCAGCCCACCAGCCGGCAGCTTCCTGCTTGAGTTCCACAGCTGACAGGCCGCCCTTGGCCGCTGCGTCAGGCTTCACCTGCGCACGAGCGCGCCTAGTGGGTGGCTGGCTGCCTCCGTCATTGTTATGTCAGTGATCAGTGGCTACTTTTTAGAATCTCTCATGCTGTATGTAGATGTCACAACCGTGTGCAGCCTGTTCAGGCGCACAGGTGTGGAGTGGCCTCTGGTTTGCACGGCAGACTCAGTCCTTCGTACGTTTTGGCAAACGGCCTGTCATTTGCACGGCAATCGATTCATTTATTGGGTTAGTTATCCCGACAGAATGCTTCCTGGAACTAGTCCTGTAGGGTCATCTGACAGGAGGTCAAAGCCCCAGACGCAGGAGGTGAGCTGAGTTGATTCCTTTGGCCTCACAGCAATTAAACTTTCCCACAGTGTGACAGCTGACAGTGGCACACGTGGGCCCTGGTCGGGGGCACAGTCCCACCTGCATGGATGGCCGGCTGCTGGTCACCAAAGTCAGAGTCCTCTGGAAAAGGCTCCAGGGCACGTTAGACCCACATCTTCTGCCCCAGAAGGTCATCGCACTGTGGGCCACAGAGAAAGGTGCCCTGTGTCCCCTCAAGAGGAGGACGGTGCCCAGACAGCGCCCTGGCCCAGCTCTGCAGCCCAGAGGGGAGCAGGACAGTTGTGACTTGGCCTTCTCTGAATGTCCCGCAGCCACTGCAGGGGACGAGGACGTCTAACTGAGTCAACACACACAGACCACCTAGAACGGCCATTGGTACAGAGGGCTGGGCAGAGCGCGGGCTGCGGTGGGTAAGTCAGTGCTGGCTCTGCCCAGCCCCTGAGCTGCCTGGGACTGCCCCTCAGGAGTGGAGGGGCTTGGAGAAACTGCCCCCACGCAGCCTGAAATCAGACGAGGCTGTGCAGAACAGAAAGTCCCCTCTCCAAGAACACAGGAGACACTGGCCCAGCGCTGCCCCGAGGCCGGGGAGTCTGAACAACAGGCAGCTGCAGGCGAATCTCAGGGAACCTCATGGAGGGGCCTCGGGGCCTCGGGGCCTTCTGCCTGCCTCCTTTTCTCTGTGTGGCTGCAATATGGACCATCTGAGGTCGTCCTTGGGCTGCTGACCAACCTGGTGACTTCTCAGCAGGACAGACCGGACGGAGGCCTGTGCCTTTAAGAAGCGGGCAAGGTCACTGTTGATCATATAACTTTATTGTGCTCCCGGGCTGTAAAGGAAGCGTCCTCCTCCTCGCTCTGAATGTCCATTTTATGACATCCATAAACAGTGAGCTGCTCATGACTGTCCCCGCACTCGAACCTCCTCGCCCCGCTGGCTCGAGGGCGGCTGCAGGGCCCGGGAGAGAGCAGTTGTGGACGGGAGGTGAGTCCAGCCCCTCTTGGCTCCCAGGAAGAGGGTGACACTCCCAGCCCCACCCGCAGGAGGCCACCAGCCATCCTTGGTAGTGCCCTGGTTCTTGGGCTGGACAAGAGCAGAAATAGGTGACCCCTCTGCAGGGACTCTGAAGAGCTAGTCTCTTTGGGGCCAGGCACATGGGGTTTTTCCCCTAATGCGAAAATAATCGTAGGACACCCTTTCTAAAGGGGCCGTGGGTTTTCTGCGTTGCTCCTGCCTTTTTGCTGTTGTGGGAAGCGTGTTGAGCTTGGATCACGAGGGGAATGTTGGTGTCCACTCTGCTGCTTCCGGTGGAGACAGTGGGTGAAGCCTGGTGCTTTGTGTCATCTCCGCAGCGGGTGGACTTGAGCCCAGTGGGTCAGGCCACGGTCGCCAGCCGCCTGAAGACGGGCATGGGCGTGCATGGGCGCCGGGCAGCAGCCCCAGGCCATGGAGTGCTGTTCTTGCCCTGCTGCAGGCCAAAGGCTGGCATGTGCGTGCCCACGCTGGCACCCCCGGGTCTGCAGCCCTCAGGCCCAGGCATCCCCAGAGCGGGGTTTGCTTCCGCTTGTCCAGGGGAGGAGGTGAATGTCCAAACAGCTTGGGCGAGCAGAGCACAGAACAACTGAGGTGGCTGTCCCTGTCCTCAGTGGCACAGAACAGAAAGGTGAGCCACCGTCCGCTGGCGGCCCACCAGGGAGCACCTCAGCCACGGTCTCTGGTGGGAAAGGCAGGCTTTCCCGTTGATCCCTCAGAGCAGACCCGTGGGTCCTTCTGCGCTGGGCAAACTCAGGATGGTAAACAATTCCTGGAAGAAGTGGGTGAGGCAGGGCAGGTTCCTTGAAATCCAGGAGGCCAAGGCGGAGTCAGACACTCTGTGGGCATTGCAGGGGGCAGGGCAGATTCTGCCGGTCAGGCCACTGGGGAAGCGCCGTGGGCAGAGTGCCCTTCCCGCTGCCCCCACAGGCTGAATCCTGTCCAGGAACCTCAGCTGACAGCCCCAAGAGACCCCTCCTCAGAGTGGCCAGGGACTCAGTGGGCTCCACCTGCCTTGGTCCTTTTCTGTGCCCAGGTGCTGGGCTGATGGAGCAGCGTCCTCAAGCCAGGACCCCAACTCACCACCCCCAGGGTTGCCCTGAACTAACTCAGCTCTCCTGTAGCACGGGGAGCCCCGCTGCCACTGCCCTCCCAGTGGGCACTCCTCACAGGAGGGGACAGGTGGGCTAAGACATAAGCAGAAGGGAGGCCAGACTCGTGAGGCTGTGCACGAGCCTCCCCCAGCCTGTGCCGTGATGGATTGTCTGGAAGGTCACATCTCACCCTTGTTACAGTCACTGGTGCCTAGCGGTCCATCCTGGAAGTCCACAGGACACCCGGACTCCAGGCCACTTTCAGACTGTACGCTACCTGATCTCCTGGGATGGTTTCCTTTGGAAGCATGAGTCACCAAGAGCGTCATCTTGCTCTTCCTTGGTGTTTATCTGCCTGACCAGTGCCAGTTAAGGCTGACTCCCTGACCCCAGGCTCTTTTTTCTTCTCTCCCCATTTACTTAAAATCCTTGAGATTGAGAGGAACTCCAAAGACCAGTCTTTCCCAGCTGTGAAATACCAAAATCTCTGGCTTTTGCTGATTATTCTGAAACCTGCTAAGAAATTCTCAAAGCCAAGTCACTTGAATATGCTTTGATTTAAAAAAAAGAAAAACATCAGTACACATCATGCAGCATTTAGGAAACAGCACTAGGTATCATACATAATAGCAAATTTTGCTGGCAGGGTGTAGTTTTGCCAAGAAGGTGGCAAATGACTAACAATTGCAATTGAAAACTGCTGCCCCCATATTCGGGGGTTTCAGACTCCTGAGGGTTCCCAGGATGCTGGAGAGGGAAAGAACACTTTCAGGACATTGCAGGCAGGATCTGGGCCTCTCAGCCCCCCACCCCCATCATCCCAAGGATCACAGCACACCAGGGTGGGTGGCACAAGCAAGAGGGGATGTGGTGGAGAACTGGGACTGTCAGCAAGCCTTAGAGAGACGGCCATCAGGACGCCACGGCGGGGAAGGTCACGTTGCTTCCCGTGGGCCAGGGCCTGTCCTGAGCACTTCACACACGTCCAGTCACAGCTCATTTGTAAGTTCTGAAATCCACCGGGAGGAAACAGTGGCCACTGCAGGAATTCCAGCGACTGGGGGAGGGAGGCACCCACTTCCGGACCAGGCTCTGTTTATGGATGTGTGGGTGGTTGGTCTTTGTGCACACCAGCATTTTCCCCCTCCTTTCTCCTGGAAAAAGAATGCAGATTTTGCAGTCTGGAAAGAGACAGCCCAGGAGGCTCCTTGTGCTGAGCTGCGGTGGCCTCTGGGGGGTGTTCCCACTGGCTTTATTTCTGGGCCCTTGCAGAGAACCAGAACATTAACACTCCGCCAGCGCTGAGCTGGGGAGGAAGGCACCAGATGAAGGGCACGATGCATGATCGTACTTGAGCTGGGAGTTGAAATCAGGCATCAGAATGATGGAACACGGAAGGGTCCCACCTCCAGAGTCCTAGGGGAAGCCCCTTCTGTTCTGAGGCCTTGTTTGAAGGTAGTTGCAGGTTTGCATGTGGCCAGGAGAACAAATATGGAGACAGCCCATCCCTCTTTGCCCAGTTTCTTCTGGGGTAACATCGGGCACAGCTGTGGCCCAGTGACACCAACTCTGGACACTGACAGTTCAGACATAGATGGCTCCCTCCTCTCAGGACCCCTCCTGCTGCGCGCTGAGGCCACACCACTTCCTTTCTATGCCCCACCTGCTCCTTAACCCCGGCAGCCACTGATCACGGATCCTGATTGTGTCATTCCAAGAATGCCCTGTGAGTACAGTCCTGTGGGGGATCTCTGGGGACAGGCTGGGTCCCCCATCATGATCCTCACGGGCATGCCGGCCGCTGTTTCTGTATTGATAGTTCATTTCTTTTTATGGCTGAGCCGTGTTCTATGGGTGGACCACAGTTCCCTTAGCCTTTCACCCTTGAAGAGTCTCTGGCTTCTGTCCAGTCGGGGCTATTACAAATCAAGCTGCTGGGAACGTTGTGTCCAGGTGTTAATGTGAACATAAATTTTTATCTCTGCAACCGCAGGAGTGAATTGTGAGGTCATAGGGTGGTTACCTGCTTGGCTTTTTAAGAAGCTATCCAACTTTTCTGGGGCAGCCGCAGCACGCTCCTGCCCAGCAGCAGAGCATGAGTGGCCCCTGCCCTCTGGGTCTTCCTCGCCACGGGGGCTGGTGCTGGTTTTGTCTTACCATTTTGATGAGCGTGCCATGGCAGCACGCTGCAGTCTCAGTGTGCATTTCCTTGTGGCGAAGGACGCTCGGCCTCTTCTCACGCTCCTGTCTTCCATCTGTCTGCACTGACACGCTCGCTGCCTCTTGCCCGTTTGCAGATTGAGTTGTTTTGTTTTCCACTGTTGAGTTTGACAGTGGACGTGTTTCTGTAGTCAGGTCTTCTTGTCAGGTGTGTGGGTGTCAGTAACCTTTCATCATCTGACAAACCCCTGGAAACAGCTGAAGGAGGAAAGGTTGGCTTTGGTTTGTGGTTTCAGGGTCCGCGGTTGGCTGGCTCCATTGGTGCCTGGGGCACCTCATCATGGCGGAAGGAGGGCGGGTGGAGGGCAGAGCCACTTGCCCCGTGGTGCTAGGAGCAGCTCTCATTCAGCTATGGATCTTCCGGAGCTAATGAATGAGGCCGAGCCTTCAGGAGCCACTCACTTCAAACCCCGCCTCCAAACCCTGCTTCACTGGGGACCAAGGCTTCGACCTGACTTGGGGGGTCACTTCACATCCAAACCGTAACAGGTGGTTTGAAATGTTTCCTTCCATATCCATAACAGACTGTAGCTTGCCTTTTCATCCTCTTAACCACCTGTCTCAGAATGAAAATCAGTGTTCTGATGAAGTCCAATTTATCAACGTTTCCTTTTATGGCTGGTGCTTTTGGTATCACACCTAGGAACCTGCCTCTCGCCATATTCTAAAGATTTTCTCCTGTACATGTCCCTGAATGTTTTATCATGGTTTTCTGTTTTGCAGCCCTGGTCCATTTGCACTGATTTTTATGTAAAACTGTGAAGTTTCTGCCTGCGGATGTCCGTTCCTCCAGCCCCTTTGGTTTGGACGGCTGTCCCTCCTTCCTGGGAGTGCCTGTCACCTTACTAACCAGTCAGTCCTGTGTGATGCCATTCAGGGCTCTCTGCTGTCTTCTGTTCTCCTTCTGTCTGTCCGTCCACCTCCTTCCTCCATGACTGCACAGTCTTGACTACTTTAGCTTAAAGAAGTCTTGAAATCAAATAGACTGATACCCCCCATTTTATCTTCTCTTTCACAACTGTTCCAGTTCTTCTGTCTTTCTATGTAAATGTTGGAATAACCTTGTCTATTTCTGCAAAAAGAATCTTGCCAAGATCTTGGTAGGAATCTTGTTAAAGCTGTATTGAGTCGGCATCTGTGCCGTGGGGTCTCCCAGCCGTTAGCGGACCAGGCCTTGTGTGTTGGAGACGTCTTTGATTTCTTCTCTTGTGCTTTGTTGGATTCACACCTCAGCCATGTCTTCCTTTGGGGGGACTATAAATGGTATTGCATGTTTTTCCTCAGGGTCTGCGTGGTCCTTGGAGTAGGTAAGTACAGTGGGACTTGTACCTTTGACCCTGGGACCTTGCTGACCCCACTTGCTGGTCTTCAGAGGGTCTGGCAGAGATTCCTTGGCATGTGCTGTATAGACGGTCACGTGCTTGGCGCACAGGGCCAGCGTTTCTTCTTCTCTCTGGCTCATGAGTTTTGTTTTCGAGTCTTGCCTGATTGCTCTGGTGGACCCTCCAGCACTGTGTGGAACAATGGTGGGGTGAGCCCTGGGCCCTGCCACCCTCAGAGGCAGGCCACCTGCCCCACCCCACGTCACGCCAGCTGAGTGGGGTGTGGTTGACGCCTCTTTACCAACTTAAGGAAGACCCTCTCCGACCCTGGTTCTCTGAGAGTCATAACCATGAGTGGAATGTGGTGGAAGACAGTTTACGAGTTAACTGGTGTCACTGTGCCATCTTTCCCCTCCACCCTTTCTGTGGTGACACACTCACTAGTGTTCCAACGCTGAGCCAGGCTTGCACACCTGCGCTGATTGCCCCTGAGCCTGCATGGTGCTTTTGTAGTGCTGAGTTATGTTTTCTAAAATGTTACCATTTTTGTCGTTGTGTCCTTATGTCCTTGTGTCGGTGTGTCCACGGAGGAATTGGTTTGAAGTTGTCTTTTGGCTGTTGTCGGTCTTTGTGGATTTGGAATCAGGCTGATACTAGCTTCATAAGATGAATCTGGAAGTGTTCCCTCCTTTTTTTTTTTTTCCTGGAACAGATTGTTTAGAATTGTGTTAATTCTTTAAACATTTGGTAGAATTCACCAGTGAAATCTCTGGGCCTGGAAATTTCTTTTTTAGGAGCTTTTTAATTATGAATCCGATTCCATTAATAGTTGCAGGCTGCTCAGATTACCTTCTTCTTGGCTAAGTTGTACTGGTGCCTTTTGGGGAGCCGGCCCACTCTGTCTGTGGAGGTTTGTGGTGCTCCCTTACAGTCCTCGCCGTGTCGGGGTCGGTCCTGATGCCCCTTTTGTCCCTCGCTGTCCGACTTGCGAGGATTTTGCCGATTTGTTGATCTTCCCAGGGAACCCAGGCTTTGGCTCATCGCCGTGAGCTTCACTTGCTCTTCTCTCTGTGGGTTCTCAGGGGTCTCGGATGCCGGGTGGAGATTTCCCGTGCTCTCAGGTCCCCTCCCAGCACTGCTCCGTGTGTCCCACGGCAAAGGCTTGATGGTTGTGTTTTGTTTTCATCGAGTTCCCCTGAGACTTCCTCTTTGACCCATGGATCATTTAGAGTGTGTTTAGTTTCTGTTTGGAGATTGTCCTCTTATCTTAATGCTTCCGGGGTCAGAGAGTCCACTCTGAACGGTTTCGGTTCTTCTAAATTTGTGGAGCTTGTCCTCACGGCCTGGATCCTGGCCCACCGTGGCATGTGCCCTGCCGACACCTGACAAGAACGTGTGGCTGGGGGGGGGTCCATGAATGCCCGTCGTTGGATGGACTTCCTAATCTGTCTTGACTTGGAGATGGTTGATCTTCACGTCTGTGACATGTGGCTGTTCCTGTAACAAGTGATACAAATCCATGCTCAGCTCACCCAGGGGGCAGTGGATCTCTACGTGATCCCTGCGGAGGTCGCCACTCTTCTTCCCTGGCCAAGTCCTTGGACCAGCCAGCAGCCCAACCTGTGGCTCTAGAAGTGTTTCCTGGATGGGGTTTTTACTCTTGTAATTTCAAGAGACTTTTTCCTCTTCTCTTTTAGTCAAGGAATGCTAAATCTGGAGAGACCCGGGCTACCTCACCCACCCATGTATTGGGCACCCATTCTGGGGTTGGGAGACACAGACGGAAGTAAAGATCTTAGTTAATACTTAGAGGTCTGGGATGCCCAGAGGGCACAACCACTCAGGCCAGGGAGCATGTGGAGAGACGGCCAGCAGCTTCACTGGGTCCTGGCATTATCCAAACAGGCTTCCTGAGGGGCGTTTGCACTGTGAGTGTGAACTCAGTGCCAGGAGGTCACGCTGTAACTGAGAGACAGTCACTGTGACATAGGTCTGCACAGTCCTCTCAGGGTGTGGGGTCATAAAATTGAGAGTCTACTGCAGGCAGGTGAAGCAATGGAGTCTCAAGAGGTGAATTTAAGTTGATCGGTTTTAATTTTTTTCTTTTTTTGAAATTAACATGTTCATTATACAAAATGTAAAAGATATAGGGAAGCAAAAATAAGAATGAACTTTGTAACAACTCCTACAACCAACCGAAGTGTAACCACTGTTGTTACTTTGGAATGTATCCTTCCCAGTATATTTTGAAAAATGGGATCATTCTCTATTGCCACATTAATATTTAAGACTCCAATAATAGGAACATTTTCCAAGATCTTCCCTTCCATTCATGTCATGATTACACAATCCCATTTGATGGACATATAAGTCCTTCTGGTTTTCACTGTTTAAATAACAGTGGGATGTATACATTCATGATCACTTCCTACATATGAGACACTGGGTCACAGCATAGGAACCCCATTGCCAAATTGGGGTATTAGGTCTTGTTCATTTGGAGAGGTTTTGTTTTCTCTTGTTTTGTTTACACGGAGAGTTAAGCTTCAAGCCAACATAGGAGTTTACCTGGACTCAGGACTGAGCCCCGGAGGCTGTTAGTGCTTAGGGGACACAGGAATGGACCAGGAAGAGACCTCTCCCTGCCCAAGAATCCAGAGTTGCTGAAAGAACAGTCCTGTGGGCACCTAGTCCTGGCCGTGAGTCTCCAGCATGGCACTGGTCAAGAAACAGGAAAAGAGGCAGGTTACAGGCATCCCGGGACCTGAGCCCTGTAAAACTGGCCACCCAGCCCAGTTTTACAGATCAGGCGGCTGGGGGACAAATCACTCCACCCGCCTGTTTCCTTTCTGCAGGCTGGCCAGGAGAACACCACGCTCTACACTTGAACTTGCATTTGAACTTGCTTCGTCAGAGTAATTGCCCCCATAAATGGGCCTGGGCACTCAGGGAAAGCCTCCCATTAGAGAGCCCCATGGTGCCTGCCTCTGTAGCTGGTGCTGACACCTGGAGACAGCCTGGACTCCACCGAGGACCGGTGGGAGCAGGCTGGGCCTGGGGCAGTCCAGGAGGAAGGGGATCCCCAGGCCCAGAGAGGCCTGCCCGGGTTGCTGGCAGGGAGGCCCGGCGTCTCAGCAGCTCACCCGGCAGCCCCTGGCCACAGTGCCTGGCCTGGCCTGTGGTGACTTCCAGCTCCCTGTGCCCGTGTTCCATCTGCCTTTCTTCTTTGGTTTTCAGAGAGAGAAGAGCTAACCCAGAGCGTGCTGGCCCAGGTGGCAGAGCAGTTCTCCAGGTGCACAGCCCTCTACACACGCGCTGTCCCGACGGGCCGTCTGCTTCCGTGGCACAGGAGGCCCTTGTCTGAGGCTGGCCTAGGCCAGCAGGACTCCCTCTGTGACTTCTGTCCCTAAGCAGCTTGGCACACCCCGGGAATGCTCACCTATCCCAAAGACCAGGTCCCACGGTCACTTCTAGAATGTGAGCTCCAACTGCAGAGAATGTTCTCGGCTGGTTCTTCTGGACTAGAAGACAGTCTGCACTTTTTTTTTAAAGCACCACTTTAAAAATGGGCCTCCTCACCGAGGTCCTCCTAAGGGGGCCTCATCTCCACCCTGTGCTGCCCACTAATTCTAAGTGGGCGTTTAGTTTCTCAGGCTGACTTTTCTGCAGTGTCTTACTATCCCCCGGTGATTAAAATGGGGGAAAGGGCAGGTGGGCGGTGTATTTTAAAGCCCATGAATTATTGAACTGACTGGTCAGGGCCTCCAGAGGTTACACCAGTCCCCTGAGGGTGACTGTTCCCAGTGGGTGGGGTGCTCGGTGACCTGAGGACCTTGTAAACTTCTCTTCACTGCCCAGGGCAGAGGAAGTCAGTCCGCCACCTGGGGACACTGAGTTCCTTAAAAGCATCTCTGAGTGTCTTGGTCTCCACCCCACACCGCCACCTGGAGGCCTCGCCCCTGACAGGGGTCATAGAGTTTGCTGGGCCACGTTTAGCTTTGAGGATTTTATGAGTTACGTTTTGTATTTTTTTTTTCCATTTTATTTCTAGAGCATTTAAGATCAATGAACTGAAAGCTGAAGTTGCGGACCACCTGGCGGTGCTGGAGAAACGCGTGGAATGTGAGTGGGGTTGTTTCCTTTCTGCTTCTGTCTTCTAACCACCCTTAGAGCCAACCACTTGGCCGGGGTGAGGTTAGTGCCACTGGTAAGCGAGGCTGTTTTCCTTTTGAAATGCTTGGGGCTCCTGTGACCTCGCCAGGGCTGGAAGGGTAAGCCATCTGAGCATGTCGCTCCTGCTTTAAAGCACCGCGGCACAGGACTCAGGCTTCTGCGCACAGAGCAGAGGGAAGACTCGGGCGCTCACACTCGGCCCCGGAGCCTCTGCTTCAGGCCCCGCTGTGGCTTCTGCAGAATGAGGCATTCTCGGCACACCCACCCGCACACTGTGGGTTTTTGGAATATGTCTACAAAGTTGTTATCACAAAAGCAAAGCAGAAAAGTGAGCAAAGGAGAGTCGATTCCAGTCTTGATTCAGTTACCGGAACTCCACATTCTGGGAGGAAGACAGCTTCCTGTCGCCCACGTCTCTCACTCTCGGCACTAATGGCAGGATCAGGGCTTGACTCCCACCCGCCTGACGTTCCTGACGTTCCGCATCTGGCTCGCAGCCCAGCGCGGGAGGTGCTTTGTCAGTGTCCCGGCGGAGGTTAATGGTTAATGGGCACCTTATTTATTAACAGGATTAAGCAAACAATATCCAAACAAGAGGCCATTAGGGGCCTGGCTTGCTCCCCAAAACATGTGGCAGATCTGTGCTTGTAAGATTGACAGAATGTCACTTTTCCTATCGTGTTTGAAGTGCTCATAATTAAAAAAAAAAATGAAAAACTCAGCACTACACCAGGACTGATTCATCTAAACAAGTTGAATCGTGAGCTCCATGGACATGGGCAAACTTTTCAAAGTGTGTTGGCGTTTTAAAACTCACCTGCTCATTGGACCTTCTCGCACACCCCATTAGCTCTGCGTCTGCCAGGCCCCCACCAGCCTCTCGCCAACAGCCAGGGGGAGAAGGAAGAGCGGCAGAGCCTCACTGCCTGCCAGCCCTTGTGTGCACCAAAGCCCTTCCCCGAGGCAGCGTCTCTCTTAGGATATATCTAAAAAGATAATTTAAAAAAAAAAAAAAAAACAGTGCTAATGATTAAAAATAAAATTTCTTTGGGAGGCAGGGACTTGCAGAAGGCCCCAGAAACCCTTCTGAAGTCTGAGAAGACAGCCCAAGGTTCCAGACTTGCTAACCCTGCTGGTCAGCCTGTCTGAGGGTCCAGGCCAGCCAGGGGACATGATGGGCCAGTTCTGGGCTGGACTCCAGGGCGCTGTGAGTGCTAGGAGGGGAGCTTCTGCTTTGGGGATGCTTGGTCTCTGCAAACCTGTGCCTGCAGTTTGAGGGTGGACGAGGAACTGATGGACAGTATTTGTGTCTGGCCTCGACTCCAGTGTCCTCCTGCCACTGCCTGTGCATCCCCTTAGGAGAGGCCGCCCTGGCCCTGCTCCTGGAGCTGAAATGAGCCATGGAGGGGAGCTGCGGACTCTCCCGAAGGGAGCCTGGTGTTTAGACGATGGTATTTAATCTGAGCAACCCTGGACTCCTGTGCCAGACACGTGATGAATTCATAAACATGCGCTCGCGGGCTGTGGTGCGCTAGGCTACCCTGTTTGGCTGCATCAGGCCTGTCTCTCCCTTAGATCTACTAACTTTCCAGAACTTTCTGCCTTTCAAGTGTTGGCAAGATGGAGCTCTGCTTGCTGCCAATGTTGATCTACTGTTGGCTCCTGTCAGTGTCCTCATGGCGAGCCCACAGGCGGGCAGGGGGGACACTGAGGTCTGGAAGGCCCTGGGAGGCCACCTCATCTCAGCAGAGGACCGTGACATTCAGCAACTTCTTAAAGGGCCCACAATGCTGAAAGCAGGAGGAATCCCTCCAAAGGGTGGTGTGGCTGTCCAGCTCTAGTGCCCCTGTGGCCACCGCCCTGGCTCCATGCATGACCTCAACCTGAGTGTCTGTCCCCAGTCTGCCCACCGTGGTGGTATAGAGCGGGACAGAAGCTTCCCTGGCCCGGGAGCCCGTCACCAGGACCAGAGCTGAGCTTGCCCCTTTGGGCAGAAGAATCAGGTTCCTGAGTGCGGCCAGGCTGCCTCTGGACCCCGGTGGCCCGGGTGGGAGGGTCATCAGGAAGCCCCTCCCTTTGCTTTTCCTTCAGAAACGGTTCCTGTTTTACCTTTAGCAGTTATTCAGGGCCAAGCTTGATGAGGAGCAGGATAGCCTGCTGAGGTGCGACCACAAAGTGACAAAGCTGACCTCTCCTTCCTCTAGGCCCACTCTGCCCTGGAAGCCTCCTGCAGGCCACGCGGGGAGGATGGGGGGCAGTGGGCTGGGAGCGTCCAGACCCAGCTCTGCTAACCCTTAGCTGGGCCTCTTGATTGCTGTCTGGGTGAGGTCAAGGTTTTCTCCTGGTTAACTGCTCTGGGAGCTTAAAGAGAAGCTTTTATCTTAATGAGGTTTCAGTGCTTGCCGAGGAAACGTGGCCTCGCTGTATTTCAGTGCCCAGGGCCACATGTCCCCGTTTCTTCTTTGGGGGATAAAAGACTCTCATATCCTCAGCTGGCACTGGGCAGTGAAGAGGAGCGGACGTGGGCAAGGGTGGGGACATGGGACGGGGGTGGGGCTGCCACACTGAAGATACAGCACAGACAGATGTGGCTCGAGGTTGCCGGGAACATGCCTGGGGTGACAGAGCCCCTGTGGCTGAGCCGGGCAGGTGGGGCCATCCTACTGTCAGCAGAGTGGGCCAGAGCGGGAGCCTCTGCCAAGAGCCCGTTCTCCCCAGGGCCCCTGGTTACCAGGTCCCCCCAGTCTCTCCACGGTAACCCCCTGCTGTGTCTCTTTGTCACTAGTGGAAGGACTGAAAGTGTTGGAGATCGAGAAATGCAAGAGTGACATCAAAAAGATGAGGGAAGAACTGGCGGCCAGAAACAGCAGGTAAGGTCCGCGCTGGGGGCGCTGCAGGCCGCCGGCCTGGGCCTGGGCAGAGCCTGTCTGGGGCGGTGGACTTGGTGTCCCCAGAAGAAGGGCTTGTGTGACTCGCTCCAGCTCCAGCTTTGGCCACACGGGCTGGAGGGAGCCCCACTCTCCTGGGACCTACTGTTGGAGCCCGAGGCTTTCCTACCATAAAGGGTGTTCATGGATGATAGAGGCGGGAAGGTGACTTCGCGTGAGGGGACCCTCCTGCAGACCCAGCGTGCACAGGAGTCCACTTGGCTTGAAAGGTGTGGACACCGATTTCAATAAGAATGTACAGATATTTGGCTTACCAGGCACAAACATCTAGGTGCTCCCATCCTCATCCCCAGGCCAGGAGACATCCCCACAACACAGGCATCAGGGAACAATATGGTGAGAGCACCAGCCATCATGGACAGAGGGACACCGGGGGGACCAGTGAACCGTAGTTCAGACAAAACATGCCTGAGGTTCATCAGTGCCTCCTCAGAAGTCTATCAGAAGGACCCTCCTCCAAAGCTGTGGTCACCGTAAGCATGGGCCAGCCACGCACAGCCTGAGGACAGAGCCACACGGTAACAATGTGGCTATGACGGGCAGGCATGTGCCTGAGCCCACACAGCACTAAGGCTCTGGCTGATCCACTGAGGGACCCCTTCACCTCCCACGTGGTCTCTGCCCAGGAGGCTGAGCCACTGAGTAATAGCTGAAGGCCACACTGACTATGACCACGGCTTTGGCAGAGGGTCCTTCAGATGGACTTCTGAGTAACTGCTGTGGGGCCTCACAGGGACCAGTGAGCGGGGGAGCAGCCCTGGGCAAAGGCACACGTTTTCTCAGGGCCTCCTAACGTGTTGAGAACCGTGCCCGAGGGCCACCCACTCAGTGAGGAGGGCAGACCTGCAACAGGTGCAGGAGACCTGTCACGGCCAGCACCTGGCCTCTTGGGGAGGACGCTGAGCAGCTCACCTCCTGAATCACACCCCACCACGGTCATCATACTGACCTGGTGACTGATTGGCCTTGGGAATGTCTCGTGCCGTTTGATTTGGAGAATGCCAAGGTGAAGGAGTTTGTGACCACAGGAAATACGAGTTAGCGGTTTGTCTCTGTTGTCCCCATGCTAGAGGCTCCTCAGGGATGGGAGTCCCTCCTGGGTGGCCTTGGGAAGAGACTAGAGTTGCTCAGCCCACAGCTGTCACACAGCTGGGCCGGCGAGGCTAGGACCTGGCTGGGCAGTCTGAGGCCCAAGGCACAATGCAGCCTTGGCATCCCCCATTTCCCCCGGCCCAGGTGAGGGCAGGTGGCCTTGGGCAGGGATCGTGGGTTGGCAGGTCTCCTCGCCAGCCCAGCCAGCAGCCTCAGGGCAGGCGGGCTGCAGCAGGTGCCTGGGCTCCTTCGAGCTCCTCCGCGCTCTGCAGGAAGCGCCTTCTCAGAGCTCCCAGCGCCACAGCCTGAGGAGGCGCCTTCCCAGGGCCTGTGAGCCTTCTAGACTTGGAGTTCAGCTCTCCGTTCCGGCACGTCCCAAGTAAGGGAGGCAGGTACAGGGACTCCAGTCCGGAACCAGAGGGGGTCAAACCCATTAGGAAAACAAACCCAGGGCCCAGTCCACCTGGTGCTGGAGCCCACAGCCCCTCGGGTACCCCGCAAAGCAGCCCCTCCCCGCTCTCTAGAAGAGCAGGCTCAGAGCAAGGAGCCATGAGCGGCGGAGGGAAGGGTCCATGTAATCACGAGTGAGTCTCGTGGCAGCTCCGGCCCTGGGTGCTGGGCCCTTGGAGCGCGGCTTCACCTCCCTGGTCTGCAGGGAGGGGCTGTGTCCTTGCTGAGCAGCCCTTCCTCGTGAGCCACACAGCACTAAGGCTCTGGGCTGATCCACTGAGGAACCCCTTCAGTGGATGTCGGCCCAGCCCAGGGCCAAGGTTTTGCTTTATGGGGACACAGAGGGGAGAACAAGGGCACCAGGAGAGACAGAGCCCTGCCCGATGCCCACAGGGTGGCAGATGCGCCTAACAGGCTGACCTACGTTCACCCACACACAAGCACATCCCACAGGGCTCTGAGCCTGGAGCCTGGAGCCAGAGCAGAGCCCGCCCGGGGTCAGTGGGGCTCTGCATGGTCCGCCAGCACCCCGGAGCAGGCTGCCCACTCTGAGCTCCCTGGGTTCTCGAGGTTGTTTCAAGAGGACAGAGGTTCAGAGGGTTCTCTGGCTGCAGCTGCCCTGGCTCCAACACTGCTCAGGCAGAGGGCCGGAGAGGGCTGGAGATCTAGGATCGCTGCTTTCACCCCAAAACAAAGACCTTGACCACTGGACTGAGCCCCAGGGGAGGGGAGGATGGGACGGCAGGGAAATGAAAGCAGATAAGCTCCAAGTGGAATGAAATGGAAAGGCACCCTGCCAGCTGCCCCACGTGTTCCCGTGGCAACAGGGCTCAATGAGGGCTGCTGGCCCCCGATCTGCTGGCACCCAGCAGTCTCTCTGCTCCCACGGCGGCCGGCTGCCGTTGCCAGGAGGCAGCCAGGTTCTGGCAGTCAAGCCATCCTGCCTGCTGGGGGCCTGCAGGACCCTTCTGGGGACACAAGATCTTGAGGAAGCATGGGTTGGAAAGGCAAAAAGGGGCAGCAGTGCACCCCGGTTTTCCCACTGCACAGGTCAGTCTCCCCTGCTCAGAACGAGTGAGTAGGTTTCCTGTGTACAGGGCAACGTGGAAACGCTTTGATTGGCACGTTTGGTCCTTTGGTTATTGTTTTGCTAGGTCCAGATTAGAATCCACTCTGTACATCAACGTGCTGTAGCAGCTCTGATGATTTGTCAAGTGTGGACTCTGAGCGAGGCCCAGCAGCTGGCCAAGACAATAACATAGACAGCTCTGTTTCACAAATGAAGAGGTTTGTTATTCTGAGCTTGAAAATAGCTTAGGCTCTTGGCAAAGCCCCAGACTACCCGGACGGGACTGTGGTGGTCACCAGTAGCCACAGCAGCCAGCAAATGCCCCCAGCAGCCAGCAAATGCCCCCAGCTTAAATCTGGATGTGAAGCTTCCCAGGAGTTTCCATGTGTATTTATCCAGTTTTGAAAAACAATTAAAATGTACTGTTTTGTGATATTTTTTCACTCATTATGAACAATTAATGGATTAATTTTATCCAACATGCAGCTCATGGATGTTTCTAGAAGGCCATGACCCAGCACTTGGTTAACCACCAAACGTGCCCTGCCCTGGCCTCCCTACTGCGGGTGGCCTTTCACTTTCCCCTCACCTGAACCTCCCTTGCTTCATATCATAGTCACAATCACCTTGATAATGATGTAGCCGTCCTCCATGTGGATGAGCCAAACTGGCTTGAATCATTTCCCACCGGAGGCCTTAAGGTGGCCCCTGGGGTGTTCTGCGTTGTAACAGCAGACAACGCTGCATGAATCTCTTTGTGCACGGAGCTATTTACTCGTGTCTAATTCTTTCTTCTTTAGATCAGTCTCCCTAAGCAGAAGTACAGACTTAAAGGCGGTGCATTCCTCTGTAGCTCTTGCTGCACAAGATAAATGGCTTTTCCAGAAGATAGAGCTTTGTTTACTGATATACTGGCCCCTGCACACCACAGGGTGACTCCAGGCTGCCCAGGGGTCCCACCTCTGTAGTCCTCCTTGGACGAGTGGGGAGCATGCTCACTTCTAAGCTGGTTGAGTTCCAACCCTGATTCCTGGTCTGCCCAGCCCCCTGGCCAGGGCAGCCAGAGCTCCCGGGGCTACCTCTACAGGAGCCCCGGGGACAGCCCTGCAGGCCAGCACACTCCAAAACGTACCTAGCTCATTTCCTTCTCATGTTGAGTGGGGAAGAAAAACTAAGAAATTTCAGCCTTCAACATTGTATGCAGGGAAACTGCCAACACTGAAGGCCCAGCTCTGGGGCTGGACTGGCAGCAGGTGCTGCAGACACACTCGGGGGACCGCACAAGTGCTTCTCGCCCACTGGAAAATGAGTCCAGCTTGTGAAGCCACAGGGACTAAGCCCCTGACGTTAGGTGGAAGTAGCAAGTCGCCGCACAGTGAATTTGGTCCAGTTCCCTCTTTGTTCAGAAGTACAAGTGGCTCTCCATGGGGTCCATGCCCAGGTGTGCTCTGCAAGGACACATCAAACTGCTCACAGAAGGGACCCCCCGGGAGTGGGCGCAGGGGAAGGAGCGAGTGCATTGAGGATGTGGGGTTGTTTCCTCTTCACTCCTGTGTTCTCTGGACTTGTTAAAATAAGAAAGTTCTGCCTATATCATTAGAACGAAGAAGAACTTTTAGGGCTGGGGAGGGAGCCCAGTGGTAGAGGAGCTGCCATGCATGTGTGAGGCCCTGGGTTTGATCCCCAGCACTGTGGGGCAGAGGAGTGTCACCATGGACAGAAGGTGTGACTTATGCAGTCCAGGGGGGAGATAATGAATGTCCATGCACTTCTGCCCTTCTCAATGCTTTATTCACTTAAATCACTTAATACAATTTCACTCTATAGGTTCTTATGGAATGACAATCCTTAACTCTGGACATGGCAATAGACATAATCAGTTCACAGCAAACAATTCTGGATTAATTCCAAGCACTGCAAACACACTTCATCATGACAGGCTCATGACAGGCATTCCCTCTGCATGCAAAGCCCAAGTGTCAGATCAGAAGTCTCAAGTCTCAGGCTCTGAGTCCAGCAGATGCACAGTCAGACCATGGTGACCAGGTCAGGAACCAAGGCAGGCTTCTCCTGGGACAGAGCTCACGGTGGCTGAGGAGAGGGTCACAGGGAGAAGTCCTCTTCTCACCAGAGCCCAGAGGCTGCTGTAGAGTTTGAGGGTGGTGAGAACAATGCCAAGGACCAGGCACACGGGAAGAGTTGGGATGTCAGTCTTGTGTACGTGGGTGTCGGCTGGCTGAATGTCTGCTCATTTGCTCCAATATTTATACTAGATTTTGGGGCTTCTGACCCCCTCTCAATCCCTATCAGCTGCCACCAGGTTTGTCAGTGAGGTCATTTGCCCTGGATTAAAGCATCTGGTCTGGTGGTCCCCACCCTGATTTTCTTGCCTTTCCCCCTTATCGAGGTGAGGAACCCGTAACAGAGACTTCACTCTGAGCTTGTCAGGGTGGGGGAGTGACCTATTGGTGCCTGAGGGCCACACTGGAGGGCTCTGTGGGTGGGCCTGGTGAGACTGCAGGTTTCAAACTGGAGTTTTAAGATGGAGTTGCTCAGGCTCAGGCCTCAGGCCACCCTTACAAGGGGGTGGATGGGTGGAAGAGATTTAGAAGCTTGTCTAAAGCTGGAAAGAGACTCCTCACCTGACTCTGGTGTTTTCCAAGAGCCGGTGTGACAGCCCAGGTCCAGCCCGGGGACTGGCTTTAGGGTTTCGTTCGCTCTTGCTCTGATGGGGTGCCGGGGCCCTGCACAGGTGAGCCCCAGGCCTGAGGGCAGTGCTGCCACTGATGTCCACCTTTTCTCCTCAGGACAAGCTGTCCCTGTAAGTATAGCTTTTTGGATAACAACAAGAAGTTGGCTCCTCGAAGAGATGTCCCCACCTATCCCAAGGTGAGCTGGAAGTCCAGCCTGGGGAAGGCGGCAGCTCTGTGTGCAAACCCCCGGCCCAGGAGCCCCACGGACATTGATAAAAACAGGTCCCTGGCTGCTCAAGGGTGGGCCACTCTCTGGCAGAAGGTTTTTCTCTTTGACGTCTGTTTGGCAGAAGTGAAGGCAGACCTCCTGACCACTGGCCGAGTCTCTCAGCACACGGGGCTGACTCTGTAAGAGGTGTTTCCACTCAAGAGAGGTTGAACTTGAGGGCTGGGCTGTGGCTCGGTGGCAGAGCACTTGCCTGGCATGTATAAAGCACTGGGTTCGAGTCTCAGCACTGCATATCAATCAGTAAAGGTCCATTGACAACTAAAATATTAAAAAAAAAAAAAGTAGGTTGACCTTGAATGTTTGAATTTTCTAAAATGCACTTGGTTGGATCTCCTGTCCCTGAACAATCCACGGTTTTAACGGAGAGTCTCCTCAGGTTATAAAAGCAGCCGGGCCCTTGGTTCAGTAGCCCTGCGCTGGGACTGAGCTATTAAGGAAGTGGGCTGTTAAGGAAGGTCGCCTTCGCAGCTGTGGCCTCGGGTGGTGAGCCAGCAAACCCCTGGCTCCTACTCTTAGCTGAGACTGAGGCACTGGGCCCCTCAGACAGGCCCTCCCACTGCCCACAGTCCGAGTGGCGGCCAAGGCCTCCAGGAGCCTCCGCGTGGGCCTGGGGGGCGGTGAGTGGTTTTCTGGCGAGGTTTGAGCCATGCACTGAATGTGATTGGAGACTTTCCTCTGGAGACCAGTGTCTCTCTGCAGGAAAACAGGACCCAATCCCTAGTAACCCTGTCCCAGGACTCACCACGCACGGCCCAGGCCAGTCCTCCATGCCAGCCCCTTCTTAAGAAAACCAACAAAAGACCTGGGAGAAGGCCACAGCAGATGCCACAGGCCGTATCTTCCTATGTGTAAAAGACAATCCACCCTGAACATGGGGTGTGCCGGGAGCCGGCCTTAGGCTCAGCCCCATCAGCAAGTGTGTGGCTTAGCCCACAGCTGAACCCGGGTGGATCCCAGCATCTGAGTCGCGTCTGCCCGTGTGCTGAGGGCCCTGGGCCTCTCTTTCCTGTGTTTTTATTGTCGGCGTGTGACACCTGATTGACGATGGGTACAGCTCATCTTCTCTAGATGCAGAGTGCTGTGAACTCAGACCTCTGCCATGGTCAAGATAGGGAACCCTTCCATGGCCCAGTGCCCCAGGCCCTGGCCCTCCTCTGGCCACCATGATGCAAGTCCGTTCAGCTGTTTGCCCTCTCCAGAGGAAGGCACCCGGGGTCTGTGCACAGTGTCTGTGAAGGGGATCAAGGAGCACATGCCACCGTCTGCATCAGAGGCCGCTGGCCTCTGTCTGCACACGCCTCAGGGCCTGGTTAACTTGGAACTCCTGTCCTCCTAGTACCTGCTCTCTCCAGAGACCATCGAAGCCCTGCGGAAGCCCACCTTTGACGTCTGGCTGTGGGAGCCCAATGAGGTAGGTGAGGGGCACCATGGGTGCCAGGGTCACGGGGCAGGCTGCTCAGGACCGAGGACCCTCACCAGGGATGTCACAACTGCTTGTCCTCCTCTGTGCTTTCTCTTGTCTGCTCTTCTCTATAGAAGAAAACCCTGGGTCTCCAGGTTTTAGTTCAAACTAGTACTTCATAGGCTCGGGGGGCAGGAGATGGGATGGCTATAGGGTGGGGAGCTTCCACACCTGGAGTCCTGACCCAGGCGGCTGCACGGCCACCAGACACATGGACACGTGGGATTCAGGGAAAGAGGAGTCACTTCTGGCAGCCAGCTGTTTCTTCAAAACTTCCCATTGCCTGAGGAACACAAAAAAGGAGACTTTTTTTTTTTTCATTTGATTCTATTTCCCTAATAATATCAGATATGCCCTTCTCTGTCCACACCCAAGAAAAGAAAGTCTCCTCATCTTGGATGGACATCAGACCCAGCCATTTTCAACCCACCAAAATCTGAGGACTCTGTGGCTTGTCAGCAGCACGGGGACCCAGCCCGAGTTGCTCACCTGCAGCCCCAGAGGCTCCCGCAGTGAGACTTGGCACCGTTAGGATTCATGACTCAAGGTTACCGATACCAGGCTACCAGAATCTCCGAGGCTCATGCTCCACATATGTGGTCTCCCAGTGCACGCTGGCCAGCAGAGCCAAGACCCAGCCTCTGCTCCCCACGCCAGTTCATCCAGGGGAGCAGCCCACAGATGCTGCAGAGCATCAGCAGCCCACAGTCTGCACCCAGCACCCAGGCTGCAGCACTGGAGCAGAAATCACAGGAGCAGGATGGGTTGTAAGTGGGCAGCCCTCCTAGCCCTGAGCGTGGAGGCCCAGGGAGCGGAGGCAGAGCCTGAGGAGAGGTGGCACGCAGCTCCCCTGAGGCTGGGCACAGTAGGTCCAAGGCAAGTCACCCCACAACAGAGCGCCTAGAGCGCCAGGACTCCTGCTCCAGCAGGGGCCAGCATGGCTCTGGCTCTTCCTCTAGGAAAGCCAGTCATGTGAGTTCAGCCCACTGCAGTGCCACAGAGCCAGGGCGAGGGATGGACAGCCTCACTGTCCCTTCGGCCACCTTCCTCCTCATGGAGCATCTGAGCATAGAGCTGCCCATAGCTGGAGTGGTGGAAGCTTTGCCCCATGAGTTGAAGGGCTTATACACCCATGAGAAAGCCCATTTGTCTTTGTCCTCCAATTTGCAGAGTGTTTATAGCCGTCCTCAGGGCTGCCAGGTGGCCAGTTCCTGCAGCTTGACCAGCCGCTGTGTGGTGTCTCCCACTGCCCATGGCTTTGGCCAGGGAAACTGGCAAGGTACTTCCAGAAGTATCCAGCTGCCTGCTGTGACAACCAGGGGTTCCCAAAGCCTGAGGCCTTGGCCTCTGGTGAATCGGGTGGTGCCGGGAATTTGTGAATAGCAAGAATGACAACTGGCGGGACAGACCGAGAGCCCGTGAAACTGCCTCTGGCCATCAGCAAGCCTCACTCCCTTCCAGTGGGGCAGTCCTGCCACCCGCAGCTGGGCACAGTGTCCCACCCATCCCAAACCAGACAGAACAGACCTCAGGCTGCCCTGGTGCCTCTGATCTGTTAGGGCTTCCTCCAGGGCTGGGACAGCAGGCATGGTGGCTCTGTCATGCTGCTGGGGCCCCCTTATAATTCTGCCCCTCGCAGTCACGCAGCCCACTCAGCCCAGCACCACCACAGCGTCTGGGAGCTGCGCTCGCTCGGGGACATGGTTCAGGCCTGCAAGCAGGGAGCAGATGGGCCGTCCCTGCACCATGTTGGCACCAGATGGTTTGTCTGCCAGCTGCCTTTGTCTCCAGACTCCGATTTCACAGCAAACACTTCAGTTCTTCAGGGCTGATTTGAGCAGGGTCTGGGCTAGTGGGGCGGGAGCAAGGGGTCTGCAGGCCCCGTGGTCTTGAGGCTAACATCCAGGACAGTGGGACCACGGGCAGCTCTGGACAGCGAGGCCCCCGGCTGGGTGACCTGGGCAGCTGCTGTGCAGCAACCTGGAGTCAGCCCTCTAATCCTCATCCAGGCCCAGATGCCAGCCCTCTGTAAGGGGCTCCTTAGGGGCCACCATCTCCCAAACCTGGCCCCTTCACATTAACCACGCCTGAACAGTCCTATCAGGGAAGATGAGCCTGTGGATAGCATGCTTCAAGGACATCCCAGGTGTGACATCTCAAGCTGCCATATGTGGCCTGTGTGTGCGGTAGTGTCTAGCCTTCCAAATGGACTAACTCTCCGTGATGCCACAGAATCTGTTCCCTATCCTGACGGCACTAAGAGATCAGCATTACGCGAATCTGTCTCCCCTGCCGCACCCGCTTCTCCTGCTCTGCTTACCACGCGAGAGTGCGTGTCAGTGGCACACCTGCCGTCCTTCGCTCAGGTGGCCGAG
Source organism: Callospermophilus lateralis (assembly GCF_048772815.1). NCBI lineage: Eukaryota > Metazoa > Chordata > Mammalia > Rodentia > Sciuridae > Callospermophilus > Callospermophilus lateralis. The sequence goes on along the minus strand of NC_135314.1, from coordinate 2,959,887 downwards.
GCCAAGTGCACACACTGGACAGCTTACACTATGGGAACTTACTGTCTCACATTCTGGAGGCTGAAGTTGGCCAAGGTCAAGGTGCCTCCAGGCGGGTTCCTCCTGTGGCTCATAGATGGCATCTTCCTGCAGGGCGTTCCGTGGTGTGTGTCTGCATCCCGATTTCACAAGGATGGGTCGCGGTGGATCAGGGCCACCCCAGTGACCTGTTGCCCTCCCACCTCTGTAAAGTGTGGTCAGGCCGGCTGTCAGCTTTGACATGCCTGGTGGACACAATTCAGTCCCAGATGTGACCTTCCCACATGGTGCACCCAGGGGAAAAACGCGCTGGGCTCCAGCAGGGACAGCCACTGCCACGTGCAAGCACCAAGCCGTGGGTGGACAGACGGAGGCAGGTGCCATCACTGGGGTCCTGCCACACGCCCTCGGGAGCTGCCTCGGTATCCCCATTCTGCAGATCTCCATCTCCCTGGGCGCTGCGTCCGAGACCTGCTTTCCCTGGGAAACAGCCGGCTCTTGTGGAGCTCCCTGATTTAGAATCACCTGTCTCTTCCTCCCTGGCTTAATGCACTCCAGGACAACAGGGCTAAACACAAACCGTTTCACCTTGAACAGGGGTCTGTAGACAGCAGAGTTCCCTGAAATCACCTTTAGGAGGAGCCCTTGCCCCAGCGGGGCCCACACTGCAGACCCTGTGATTAGGGCATTAGAAAGCGTCCCTGGTCCCATTATGCTCCCCAGAGGAGCATAATTTAGCACTTTTTATATGTAAACCATCAAACTCCTTTGATCCCTCAGCCACAGTCAAGTGTCGGGATTCCGCTCCAGGAGGTGCCCGTCCCCCGGGGTGCGCTGGGTGAACTGCACTAAACTATGCTATTGACCTGCGTGCTTTCCAGTGTAGATGTTAATAAAGTGATTTCTGTAGTCGTTGGGAGTGGGGGACCCCCACCCAGCCACTGTTCCTTCTTGTGTGAACCTCAGTAGCTTCTGAACTGGCTTCCCAATCCAGGAGAACTGTCTGTGCTCCCAGACCCCACAGCCCACTTGGGTGATCCTGGAGACACACCCACTGATCAGGACCCACTCTGAGGATAAGAGCTCACCCTCCCTGGGACAGGCCTGGTCACACCACTGGGTCACCCTGGTGGCATTTCCCAGGACAGTGCAGGGAGCTGGAGTGGGCAGCTGGCCTCCTTCTCCCAGTGCTGACCGCCTGGCCCTTTGCCCACAGATGCTGAGCTGCTTGGAGCACATGTACCATGATCTCGGCCTGGTGAGGGACTTCAGCATCAACCCCATCACACTCAGGCGGTGGCTGGTAAGTGTCCTGTCCACTCTGTTCTCAGGCAAACCCTCCAGCCACACTGGAGTGAGGGCTGCACACCTCCTGGGGGACTGCTACCAAGAGAGGTGTCATTTCTGAGCAAGTTCTGCAAGGACTTTACGGCATTGGGCCCATCTCTGGCCTCCCACCTGCCCTGGGCCCCCCAAGCTCCCACTTGGAGGAGCAAAGAGATAGCTGAAATCAGAGAGTCAGAGAGGCAAGTGAGGTGGAATGGGCTACAGCAGAGCGTGTGTGTGTGTGTGTGTGTGTGTGTGTGTGTGTGTGTAAAATACCTTTTTAAAAAGTTAGGCAATTGCTCAGAACTGAGCATTAAAGACCTGTGGGATGGTGAGGGGACCTAGCACCCCTCATGTACTGTCCCCTGCCCACACCCAACTTTGCTTCCCAGCAAGGCTTATCACACACCCCCGTGGATACCTCAGTCCATGCCCCAGTGAGCCAGGGCAGAGCCCATGGACGTTCTCAGGCTCCAAGGGCCCCTGGTTTCTACAGCAGCAAATGCAGGGACGCTCTGGCCTCGGTTTGGGTGGAGCACCCCTGATCCTCCTGGGGCCCTCTGGGGGCAGGGTGGGCAGGGTGGGCAGGCCAGGCACAGGGCGGATCTGACTCTCTGGCCTCCGCAGCTCTGCGTGCACGACAACTACAGAAACAACCCGTTCCATAACTTCCGGCACTGCTTCTGCGTGACCCAGATGATGTACAGCATGATCTGGCTCTGTGGGCTCCAGGTGCGTCCCCCAAGGCCACCCAGCTGTCTCCCAGCAGGGGAGCAGCAGCACTATCCCCAGAGATAGCCACAGGCCTGGGGTCCAGCTGTTCCACCTGTGAGGCCACTCCCAGAATCGAAAGTCGCTGGGTCCCACCTCCCCACCCCAGCCAGGGTCTGGGTCCTCCCTCCCCCAGCCCAGGGGCTCATGTTGGCTGGAGGGCAGCGTGTCCTGCCTGTCACTGTCTCCCACCACCCCACCCCTCCTCGGCCAGCCCTGCTCCCTGTGCAGAGGGCAGAAACTAACGCTGTCCCTCATCCAGGAAAAGTTTTCCCAAGTGGATATCGCGGTCCTGATGACAGCGGCCGTCTGCCACGACCTGGATCACCCGGGGTACAACAACACGTGTGTACATGTTCCTCTCTCCTTTTCTCCTAAACATGCCCCGGCTATCAGGGAACCCTCCAGCCTGACCCCCAGACGGTTCCCAGCAGGGGATGTGGAGGAAGGCCCCCAGCTCTGCCCCTGCAGGACACAGCTCCCAGCCTCCCCACCTTGTCCAGGCCCTGGGCCTCCCCTGAGGGGAGCCTTCAAGGTAACCAGCAAAGGAGGGTGGCCACTCCCAGAGCCCTGCCTGCAGGCCCCTCGCCTCCCCCTTCAGGAGCACAGGAGCAGGCCAAGGGCAAGGTCAGAAGGGAGCCCGAGAGGGCTGGGAAGAGGGGGCAGAGGTGGCCCATGGTGGGGCTGTGGGGCCAGGAGGATGGGCAGAGCCCTGAGTCCCTCCTGCTGAGGGGCAGAGTGCTGCCCACACAGCCAGCAGGGCCCAGCATGTGGCAGGGGCCTGCGTTCACAGTGACATGTGGGTCCTTCCTCATGAACCTGTGTGTTTGTGCAATGATTCTAAGTGTCCTGAGAGCCATGCCGTGGTCCGCTAGGATCACAGTGGATTCCAGGGTGTGGCCATTTTGCTCCTCAAAGGAGGTGGGCCTCCAGGCAGCCACCGGTTCCCTTCCTGCTGGCACAGGCGGGTGGGGAGGGAGGACCCTCCGCATCTGACCCAGAACCCAGCTGGTCCCTCTCCTACACCTGCCTTCGCACAGGCTTACGACTGACCATTTTTGCCACAATGCTTGAGGCTCTCTGCCAGGGAGAAGCCCGAGCTCATGGGTGGGACCTGGCCCGTGGGGTTTTAAAACGTGGGATACCCAGTTAGGGGAGCAGCTGGGAGCCAGGGGCACTGACAGAGTGGGCTCCTGGTAAGGCAGACGGCACCCCCTCCGGGCCGTGGCGCTTCCCTGCAGGCCACTTGCACCTGAGCTCCTCTGCTCTGCCCTCGCACCCCAGGTACCAGATCAATGCCCGCACAGAGCTGGCCGTCCGCTACAATGACATCTCGCCCCTGGAGAACCACCACTGTGCCGTGGCCTTCCAGATCCTGGCCCAGCCCGAGTGCAACATTTTCTCCAACGTGCCTGCAGACGGGTTCAAGCAGATCAGACAGGTGCGTGGGCCAGGGTCCTCCGCGTGCAGAGAGGCTGTGGGGACAGCAGAACCCTACTGTCCATGGTTGGAGGCCCCAGAGAGTCCTGGTCACAGCAAAGCCACCAGGGACTCTGGGAACTGCCCTCCTTCCCTGCCTTCTCCAGGACCCCGAATGGAGAGGGGACCCATGCCGTGGGCACTGATGTCTACTGGCCTGCATATCACAGCCACTCAATTCAACCCCACCAGCTCATGGAGATGAGCTCTGTGTCCATCTTGTAGATCAGGACACTGAGGCTTAGAGAGTTTGGATCCCTCGCCCAAAGGGGTGCACTCCATGGACAGGCACGTCTGCTCCAACCTGCTGAGCTGACCCCTGCACCCATAGCTCCAGCTGGGTCACCTGACCACGGCATGGTCAGCCCCACTGCCCCCGGCTCAAGAATACCATCTCACCAGCAGCCCCTGCCCGGGCACCCAGAGAGATGGCCTCCTCCCACAGGTCCCCATGGAGCCCTGATCCCCACAGGTCCCCATGGAGCTCCACCTGCTGACACTGCAGGGGAGGGACGGTCCCAAAGTGAACCAGGGAGGGCTGGGTGGGCCTGATGACAGCCGGCCCAGAACGTCTGCCTGTGACTTTATCTGGAAAAAGGTCTTTGCAGAAGTACTTAAGTTAGTTTCCAGATGCCAGGGTGGATGCCCAGCTGGGCCCTGAACCAACAAGTGTCCTCCTCAGGGACAGAGGAGGACAGGGCACCCACAGGAGGCAGAGACCAGAGTGATGTGGACACAAGCCAGGGAAGGCCTAGGCCCACCAGCAGCTGGACAGGCAGGAGGAACCCTTCCAGAGCCTGGGAGACCCTGTCGACAGCACTCTGGACTCCGGCCTCCAGGACGGAGGGAGCACATTTCAGCAGTCATGTGCTGCCCCGTGGGGGGCTCTGCAGGCAGGCCAGGACACAGGCTCGGAGGAGCAGCTGCTGCCCTCCATCCCACAGGACTTGCCCTCTGTCTCAGGCTCCTCACCCCACAGCCAGCACAGCGGGGGAAGCACGGCCCCTCACTCCAGCAGAGAGCCGTGGCCTGCGCGCCACCAGGCCCCTCTGTCCACAGCCAAAGTGCAGAGCTGGCCCTGGGCTTGCTCAGGTCCCTGCTGCACCACGACCCCTGGCCCCACATTCCCATAGGCTGTGTGCCCTCTCCTCCATGTTCATGGACCAGCTGCAAGCTCGTGCCATGGTGGTGTTGGCGGGCTCTGGCCAGCCTCCCCCTGAAGGGGCTAGCTGTGAGGGGACGCCCACCGTATGGCGGCTGCTGCCTGGGCCTGCCCAGCAGGGCTCCTCCAGTAAGAGGGCCTGGTGTCTGGCCAGGGGGCCTGCTAGGCAGCACGCAGAGAGGGCTCGCTTGACCGCACACAGGCTCTTCCCCATGGCGGCCACCGGGACCTACAAGGACCGTCCTGCTTCAAAACCTTACTGGAGTGAAGAGTTTCTCTAGGAGTAAAATCCAGTTGTTCCAATTTAAAAAAAAAAAAAATCTTATCATTGAAGATTCTGAGGATAACTGGACAAATCCTTTAGAATAACAGATTTTTACATAGATATTACATAATTCAAAATGCAGGTGATGCCCCGCCCCCAAATATATATTTGATATTGCCTATATTGATTGTATTTGATGCTGGTGGTTTTATTTTCTTGGAAAAGTAGAACACCCCACCTGGCAGAGAGGCTCTGTAGATGTGGGAGGGATGGAAGGATGGATGGATGATAGTGATTTTGACTTGTGTGACTTTTCCTGATCCAATGTTTGGTTAACAAAGTAGTCATTCTAGTACATTTTCTGTTGCTGTAACAAAATACCATAGGTTAGGTGATTTATCCAGGGAAGAAGTTTCTTTCTGCTTACAGTTCTGGAGGCTGAAAGTCCAAGAGCGTGGCTCCTGCCTCTGCTCAGCTTCTGGTGGGGGCTGCTCAGCTGAGGCTTCATCAGGACATGACAGGAGCTTAAAGGGCAAGTGAGCGCGAGAACTCACTCCTTGGACAGTTATCACAGTCCCCAGAGGGTGGAGTCCTGGGACCCAAACTCTCCTCCAAGGCCCCAGCACCTCTCACTCAGTTACCCCGGGGACCCCACTGCAACATGAGGTTGGAGGGGCCAACCACGTTCAAACCACAGCAGTAATGAAAACATGCATGTTAAAAAACTCACTGCCGCCTCATTTACAAATTGGTTCAAAGGTTATTAAGTATATTTTTATAATTTCCAAGTAACATGTACACATATGGATGAGATGATAGAAAAAATACCCTCAGAAAATCAGTTCTCGACTTCCACAAGGTCTGGAAGGAACAGACCTATCTAGGCGGCCAAACGTGGGGGAAAGGTCCTTGGCGGAAATTGCTGGGTTTCTCGAGTCCGCCTGTGAGCCTGTGAGTCAGTCGGTGTCCCTCGGGCCTGCCCCGGGGTGCATGGACCAGGCCTCGCGGCAGAAGCCATGCCAACCTGAGTGGCCCCAGGCCTCCCACCGGCTGTGGCCTGGGCGAGTCCCCTGCTCGCCACATGGCCGTCTCCGTGTCTGCAGAGCGGGGACAGCGGTCGGGGCTCAGTGACCGTCCAGGCGGTGCCCTGCTAACGCTGTCTTCTCTCGCGGCTCAGGGGGTGATCACGCTGATCCTGGCCACTGACATGGCACGGCACGCAGAGATCATGGACTCTTTCAAGGAGAAAGTGGAGAGCTTTGACTACAGCAACGAGGAGCACATGACCCTGGTGCGTGGTCCTGCTCTGCCCCGGGGACTGCCGCCCGGGATCACAGCAGCCAGCACGGGCGGGAGACCCAGGCACGAAACCCATAGCCTGGCCTTGGGGTGAGGGCCCCTTACCGCTGGCACCCAGGGTCACGACTTACAAGGCCAGCTGTGGCAGGGCTGCCCCCCCAAAGGGCCCTCCTGCGTGGCTAGGACGTGTTTCCCCATGGGCCAGCAAGGCTGGGCTAGGCTCCCCAGAGTTCCGAGGCACCCCGCCCTCGGTGCTTTAAATGGGGGTTTCCTTCCTCGCCCTTTCTTGAAAGACACCTCCTCGTTCTCACACTCCCAGCCTCGGGTCTCTTCTTGGCACCCTGTCCATCGTAGCCTCCTGACAGGGCCTCCCCTCTTAACCTCCTGACAGGGCCTCCTCTCTTAGCCTCCTGACAGGGCCTCCCCTCTTAGCCTCCTGGCAGGGCCTCCTCTCTGTCTCCTGCCTTGACAACCAGGAAATGGTGTTTGAACTTGCGGTTTATAGTTGGTATTACAAGTGTCAGTGTCTGATGCCGTGGGGTGGCTGGCGCTCCCAGTCTCCTGGTGGGGGAGCATGTCCCTCCAGGTGACACAGCTGTTTCCCCTCACCTGGCCTCGGGGCCAGTTCCCGCCTGGGAGGTCACCCTTCCCATGCGGCAGCAGTGGTCTACACTCTGACCTGCGTCACCTCAGTCACAACCTCTCTTCTTTCAGCTGAAGATGATCTTGATCAAGTGCTGCGACATCTCCAACGAGGTGCGGCCCATGGAGGTGGCGGAGCCCTGGGTGGACTGTTTGTTAGAAGAGTATTTTATGCAGGTAAGAGACTCACGAGGCCCACGGCTCTTAGCGGCCTGCGACATGGGGTCGGGGTGTGCTGGCGTGCCCAGCCCCCACCCGCAGCCTGCAGAACGCCTTCCCAGCAGCAGCCGAACCAGGGGCTCAGACTGGAGGGGCCTGAGGAGGCTTCGGGCTGAGGCCCACCTGTCACCACCGTGGAGCTGCCTTTAGGGGCAGCTCCTCAAGTGAACTGCAGAAAGGTCGAGAAGCGAGAGCCAGAGAGGCAGGGGGAGCCCAGGGAAGGCGAGCCTGGGCGGGTCACCTCATGAGGACAGCACAGGGAGCCGGGGACAGATGCCTGGACAGCCCTGCAATGCCCTGGTGAGGGCGGCCTCGGGCCAGGGCTCCACTGCCCGGCCACGGCTCCGCACACCTGCTGAGGCGCCTCCCCCTCCCAGCACACGGTGTTGGCCCCGCAGCGGCTTCCTTTCTTCCTGTGAGGACAGTGACACTCAGGGTTCCCAGGTCCCATGGCGCCTCTGTCTACCACACTCCCACAGAGCGACCAAGAGAAGTCAGAAGGCCTCCCTGTGGCCCCGTTCATGGACCGAGACAAAGTGACCAAAGCTACAGCCCAAATTGGGTTCATCAAGTTTGTCCTGATCCCGATGTTCGAAACGGTGACCAAGGTGAGTGGCCGTCACCACAGACTGATGGTGCACCAGTGAGAAATGCACACGTCTGTGCACATGAGCACACACACACCTGCAAACGGGCATTCACACGTTCACACATGCACATCAGTACACACACGTGTCAGTACATGCACACACATGTGCACGTGGCCACAGAGCACAGGCGCCTCACCATCTTACTGTCATGGAGACGGCTGCAGGGAGCCACTGCACCCTGCGGGGCCCAGCCGCCTTCCGGCTCTCTGGGTGCTGGGCTCCCCTGCACTGTCGGGGTCCCACCTGCCGCCCGTCACCACTGGCCCAACACCCAGCCTGCAGTTCTGGTGCCTGGCTCTCCTGACCCCCAGGCCTCACCCCTAAGGAACCAACCAGAATTGGTGCCTATGGCCACTGCTCAAGGCCTCTACCTCAAGTCCCCCATGTCCAAGACAGTCACCTTCCCCACCCCATCACCCACCCCCTGTTCTGCCAACCCTCTGGCCGGGGTGTGTCTCAGGGCTGCCCTTCCTATTCCAGGACCACCAGCCAGGGGGCTTTTGGCAGCCGTCACCTGTGTGTGTCAGCACAGGGACTTCCCAGCCCGTTCCCCAATGTGACTCCTGGGGGCAGGGGAAGGGAGGGGGCAGGGGAAGGGAGGGGGCTTGGGGGTCCCCCAAGGAGCAGCGGGAGGGGATGGCGCTGGAGCCTGGTAACAGCCCCAGGTACTGGGCTGACCACATGGCTGCCCACCACTGTCACCTAGATCTCCTGAAGGCCCCCACCCAGGAGGGCCAGGAGGGCCACCTGGGGAAGTGGCCTGTGGGATCTGGGAAACTGCAGGCCTGACCGCTCTCTTCCTGAGCGTGCGCCGTTGCCCAAGAGCGGTGGACAGACACAGGGCCGTCTCTCTCCGCAGCTGTTCCCCGTGGTGAAGGAGATCATGCTGCAGCCCCTCTGGGAATCCAGAGACCACTACGAGGAGCTGAAACAGCTGGACGACGCCATGCAGGAGGTGAAGGCCACGAGAGGGCTCAGGCAGGCCACGCGGAGGGGTTAGGCTCTGCTGTCACCCAGCCCAAGCCCTATATGTACTGGACAGGCAGCACCAAGCCACGGGGAGGCCGGGCGTCTGGACACTCTGGGACACCTGGCCTGTATACACAGGCCCTGAGGAGCACTGGGGTGACCTGGCTTCTCTGAGGGGTTGGCCACCATGCCTCATCGAGAACCTGGGGGGGGGGGTCGCACAGCCTTAGAGCACTGGTCCCTGTCAGGGGCTCTGGCCTGGGGAGGTCCCTCGCTTCCTGACCCCAGCTGTCCATGCAGGGCAGCAGAGAGACCAGGACAGAGTAACCACACACCAGGCGGCCCAGCTCCTCTGTGGTCAGGAAGCCTGTCTGACGCTGGCTCTCAGGAAAGGTCAAAGTCACAGGTCCAGGGAAGGTCATGTCTCCACAAACCCGGGAGCTGGCAGGGCTGCCTCAGCACTCCCTGGTGCACATGTCCCCTCCAAAGCCCTTGCTGCTCGGGACCCACAGGGTCCCCAGCCTGACACCAGCTTCCCACGAGGCCTCTCTCTGTCCATCCTCCTGCTCAGGGCCCAGGACATCTAGAGCGGTCTCAGGCCCCTCATGCTCCTCCCAGACCTGGCCTTGGCCACCACTGCCCCCTCCCTTCCTGGCCCCTGCTTACCTTAGCCAGGGCTCCCCATGACGGTGCGCCAAGCCCCACCCACTGGGTGCCAAGTGTCCTCCAGGGATCACCCACCTGCGGGCAGAGCTGGGAACACGGGGCTCGGCCAACGCTGACGAGGCAGCCGAGAAGCCAGACCTGCCGTCCTGGTTCTGCCAGTTGGTCCTTCACCACAAAGTCGGGGGGGGGGGGCTCTGAAGTCCTGAGGGGACACGATGTCGTCCCCAGACCCAGCTTCTGCCTCTCTGCAGGGCCATCCCACGAGCTGCTGCTGGGAAGGTCTTGAGTCTCAAGTCCTTTGCCCTGTTGCCCAGTGGGGACCAGGACTCCCCACAGTGCCATCATGTCCCCAAAAAGGAGACACCAGAGCAGTGACGGGGCCATGCCTGAGCCACAGACCCTGCACCCACTGCCAGCCCCCAGCTGTGGGATGCAGCCGGCCCAGCTCCTGTCCAGGTGCTGGTCATGGTCTGCCAGGCAAGGCACAGGACAGGGCAGTGCGCTCCGGCATGAGGAAGCCGTGGACAGCAGGCTCACGGTTCAGCCCTCGCCGCCCTGGCCCTGACTCTGGCCTGCTCTGCTCTGTCCCAGTTACAGAAGACGACGGAGCGCCTGGCACCAGGGAGCACCGAGAGGTGCGGCGGGAAGAGCAGAGATGGGCAGGAAAGTGCAGGTAGCGCTCTGGGGGGGGGGGGGCTCCCGGCGCGGTCACTTAGACAGAGTGGGAGGGGGTTGGGACCCCTGTGTGTGCGTGTGTGTGTGTGTGCACGTACGCATTTGTGTGCTGGTCTCCCCCTGTTCTTGTAAGGCGCAACCTGGGGACTCCATCCCACGGCCTATCTAATCCCTCACTTCCCACAGGCCCCACCCAAACACCTCCTCGGGCCTCACGATGGGGTTTAAATGTCACCTCATGAACCCTTGAGGGTCACTCAAGCCATGGTATACAGCCTGTTTAATTCCTTGAATGCAGTAAATAGATTTGGGCTCTGAGAAAAGGAGAGCACACTTCAGTTAGTAGAAAAGATCAATAATTAGGATATAAATAGGGCCTTGATCCACGTGGGGCATGCACAGGGCCTGGGCAGGGTGGTGAGGTGGCAGGTGCACAGGTGCTCCATGGTGAGCACCACGGGAGGCAGGTGCACACCTGAGGGAGCCAAGTCTGGCTCTCACTCTCAGGGAGCTGAGGAGGGGTCTCCATCACAGCAGGAAAGATTCCCTTTCTATGGTGCCTGTTTTGGGGACAGGTGTTAGAGGCATTCTGAGTAGCCCTGTGCCCATCCAGAAAACAATATTTTTAAAGTGAAACTGAAGTACTTAAGACTTTTCCAAAATAAAGCATTTGTGTACTTCGCCTAGGCATTTTCCCCTGCACCTGCTGACACTGGTCATTCACTTAACCCGCGTGGTGGCAGACGCGGTCCATGCAGCCACCCCGCAATAAGGTCACACCAGTCACGTGTCTGTCGGGTGACTTGAGAGCTCCTCAGTTCATAAAGCGTTTGGAGCACAGGGCCTGGGAACTGGGGCTGGGCCTGCCAGAGGGCCAGCGACTCCCGCATGCCCTAGCCTCGCTGCACACAGGCCGAGCGTCTCCACCTCAGACCTCTAAGCTGGAGTAGCACCCGCGTCACTGTGGCTTTAGCAATTAAATGAGCAGCGCACTGGTCCTCGCCAGGTGCCCAGCCAACTGCAGCATCCATCTTTGATGGCTTCGGGTTCTTCCATGGCTCAGAAGAGGGATGGTGCTTTCCTTGCCCACGTGTGTTCAACAGGACGACCCATGACCTCAATCTTTTAAAACAGTCCTGCCCGCCTTCCTGCCAGGCCCCAGAGCTCACCAGGAGCCCTTTCCTTTTCCCAGCAGACTGTTCCTGAAGGAAGCGGAAGAGCTGCGGTACTATCCAGGGCGGAGCTCCACAAGATGCCCGGGCCGGGGTCGCGCCCTGCGCCGGGCACCTCCAGGCCACGTTTTCTAAGAACCATTTTGTTCACTGATCAAAAAAAAAGGAATTCATGATGCTGTACAGAATTTTTATTTTTAAACTGTCTTTTAAATAATATATTCTTATACAGAAATGGGTACTGTACTTTTTCTTTGGTAGAGTTGTGTATCCGGGCTGCTTCCCAAGTGTTCACGTGGAGACAAAGGACACTGCTTTTTCAACAGATGTATCTCAGACCCATTGACCAGTGTGATGTAATGCAAACGTCCGTGTAAATTCTGCATTAAATGTCAGAATGTGCCAGAGTGCGGGGCCGTGCACATTCCTGTGTTCACGAGCAGAGGAGCATTGATCCACGTGGGGCATGCACAGGGCTGGGCAGGGTGGTGAGGCACACAGGCTGTGTGGGAGCACCACGGGAGGCAGGTGCACACCCCGGGAGCCAAGTCTGGCTCTCACTCACAGGGAGCTGGGGAGGGGTCTCCATCACAGCAGGAAAGATTCCCTTTCCATGGTGCCTGTTTTGGGGACAGGCATTGGAGGCATTCTGGGTAGCCCTGTGCCTATCCAGGACGGCCAACCCCCTGGGACGGTGGCACACATGGCAACCTTGCTCAGACTCACTACCCCCATGTGACTCACCACAGACTCACCAGTCCATGCCTGGACTCCTGGACTCTGTGAAAAGCCAACAGAGGTTTCTAACCCCCACCTGGGCTGTGTGCCCAGCTCTGCTCCCCTGGAGGAGGGACAAAATCACCCCGAGAGCCTCCATTCTAAAGAACTGACCTTAAAAGGCCACTTGCATAAGCCGAGCTTTGGGCACCCCTAGATGCCCTAGATGGCTAGTAACACCCGACACATCGCGAATGCCACATCTGTGGAGGAAGGGAAAACGTACGTAGTCAGTTCAGATGTGAGTTTTTTTCTAAATGTTTTTTTTTTAATATTTATTTTTTAGCTTTAGGGAGACACAATATCTTTATTTTATTTTTATGTGGTGCTGAGGATCGAACCCAGTGCCTCATGCATGCCAGGCGAGCGCACAACTTGAGCCATATCCCCAGCCCCAATAAGTTTCTTTTAAAAAACTTAACCTTGGGGCTGGCATTGTGGCTCAGTGGTAGAGTGCTCACTTGGCAAGCATGAGGCACTGGGGTCGATCCTCAGCACCACATAAAAACAAATAAAGGTATTGTATCCAAGTACAACTAAAAAAAAAAAAAAAAAAAAAAAAAAAAAACCTTAATCTTTATTTGTTTTTATGTGATTCTGAGGATCGAACCCAGGGCCTCACCTATGCTAGGCAAGCGCTCTACCACCAAGCCACAGCCCCAGCCACCCAAATATTTTTTAAATATTTATTTTTCAGTTGTAGTTGGACACAAGACCTTTATTCTATCCATTCATTCATTTTTTTTTGTGGTGCCGAGGATCAAACCCAGGGCCCTGCACATGCTAGGCGAGCGCTGTACTGTTGAGCCACAACTCCAGCGCCTCTCAAATGTATTTTATACAAGAATATGGATGCTGTTGATGCAGAGGGCAGGATGCACACCATCACGTGTGCACATGTGCGTCCACACAGGCAATGCGTGTGCACTACCAGACAAGCCACACGTGAGCTCCAAGGAGCTCCTGCCCCAGTCTGGGCACAAAATAACCGAGCCACCACACCACCTTGTAAATTCAAACAGCAACTCTTTATTCCCGAACTCTCACGACACTCTACACACACATTCTGGGAAAATACACTCCCTCCACCGGGCTCTGCGACCAATACTCTCAGAACCCCCGCAAGAACTCAACGGGAACTCAAGGAGCAGGCACCTGAGCAGCAGGATATGCCCTATTCCCAGCAGGATCCACCCTAAACCTGGAGCCGCCCTAATCCAGCAGGATCCACCCTAAACCTGGAGCCACCCTAATCCCTGAGCAGGGTCACCTTTCAACCAAAAAATGCCATGCGTCATTCATACTTGGCTATGGCTCTCAGCAAGCTGCCCCTGCAGGGCCGCACACTTCCTCTGGGCTCAGCCTCTACCACGTCCCAGAACCCAAAACCCGCAGATGGCAAGTTGGCAGGGAGGGGAACTCTTGGCAGAGTCTGCAGAGGGTCAGGTTCTTGGTTGACAGCGTGGTTTCCATTAACAGGGGCCTTAGGAACTGGCACGGGGGCATCGGGCTCCCCATGAATGCTCCCCCAAGGCCTCTGCTTCAAGTGTTTACACGCAGGGCAGTTCCTGCTCCATCAGCTGAGCCTGTGGGGACAAGGAGCCTGAGTCACTGCTCCCAGGGCAGGTCCCCAACCTTCACGTTGCAGAGAAAGCCCACTGGGAACAATCCATGGCAGAGCATCCCCACAATCCCCAAGGACAGAGGCCCATCCACCCTGGTCGTCTGCACACCCAGAGACCCAGAGCCTGGCTCCCCAGAGACCCACATGTGCAGGGGAGTCCATGGCCACACTCAGCAGTAGAGACGAGGGAACTCTTGGTACAGCAGAGGAGGTGCACAGGTCAGGGCAGCCCCCAGCCCCGGGGACAGGTCCAGCAGGAGGAGCCAGTGTGCAGACAGGCAGGCTGAGGGAAGACGGACTCCTGGAGGGGCCCGTTCCCAGGTCAGGCGCACACTGGACACACAGAACACCCACTCCAGGTAAATGTGGGTCGGTGGGACCTGCTCCAGGTTGCCCAGGTACAGGACGGCAGCTGCTTCATGTGGCCAGCCGCCCCACTGAACAAGCTGCTCCTGAGTGGCCAGCGCCAACCTGCCCTGCACGGTGGACTTCCTGCCCCACACTGGCATTCAGCCAGCACAAGGGGACAGGTGCCCAGACCAAGGTGCACATCAGGGCATGAGCAGCAAAGCAGCCAGGAGAGCACCACTGCCGGGCTGCTGTCCAGCCACAGCCCGTCACAGCCAGACTCTCGCCCTGCACGAGTTTGTCGCCTGTGCTGGTGACCACCACACCTTCATGGCCTTGGGTCCCTGCAAGCAGCAGGGAGACGCTGTTTCCAATGCTTTGCCCCCAGAGACTCGGGGAATGCTGCGCATGTCCAAGACTGAATCTGACCAATCCCAACGAATCTGCCTCTGCAGCGCCATCCTCCGAGTTGGGCCCTGCCACGTGCTGCCCTGGGAAGGCACGGCCCGGACACCTGTTACCCTCTTCTGTCGAGAGCAGTCTCATCCCAGCCAGCATCCTGGGGCCAGCACCCCGCCCTGCTCCTATACTCACCCTGCCCAGCTCCCTTCGCCTGTGAGAGCTGAGCCCGGGACTCTTCACTTGCTGTCACTGGCCACCACGTCACATGGGAAACACGACACAGAAACAGTGCCCTGAGGTCGGGCGCACACTGGACACACAGAACACCCACTCCAGGTAAATGTGGGTAGGTGGGACCTGCTCCAGGTTGCCCTGGTACAGGACGGCAGCTGCTTCGTGTGGCCAGCCGCCTAGCTGCCCGCCTGGCCCACCGCCACAGGAGACCCGTAAGACTGGAACCAGTCTGTCTAGGGAGAGATGGAGCCACGGCTCAGATGGCGGAGGCTGCTCCCCGTGACGAGCCGAGGTGGGCGAGGGCGCTGGGGCCAGTGTCCCCTGGGTCCTCGGGCAGGTGTTCCAGAGTCCACCGTGGGAGCTCCAATCCTTCCAAGGGGAGGTAGAGTGAGCAGCAGCAGGTCCCACAGACTCCTGGAGCCGGGGGGCGGAAGCCCTCCTTCGCCTTTGGCAGAACTCCTCACGGTGAGAACACACAATGCAGGAGCTCACCTGGGACAGAGCCCCGCCCTGAGGGGAGGAGCCCCTTGTCACTGTCCCCCTCAAAGTTCCCTTGGTACTGCACAGTGAACCACGGGCACTTTAAAATTTTGACACAGAGCCTCCTAAGTTGGCCAGGCCACTTTCAAATTTAGGATCCTCCTGCCTCAGCCTCTGGAGTCATTGGGGTCACAGGTGTGCATCAGCCCACCCACCCCCAAAATTCATTCGTGAAAGTCAACCCGTAGTCCCTCAGAGTGTGACTGTACTTGGAGTCAGGGTCTTTAAACAGGTAATGAGGTAAAATGGGGTCCTTGGGACAGCCCTGAGCCAATGCGGCTGTGTCCTCACAGGAAGGGGATTGGCGCGCGCACGCACACACACACACATACACACAGGATGGCCCTCTGAGGACACAGGTGGAGCACGCCAACTGCCAGCCACAGAGAGGGGTTCCCGGAGGAACCAGCGTGGACACACCTTGACCTGGGTCTCCAGCCTCCTGGAGGGTAAGAAAGGCGTGCCTGCTGCTGAGTCCTGGCCGGGGTACTTGGCTATGGCCACCCAAGCAGACTGATCACGAACCGCTGCCTACTGGGCACCAAGATGCCCGCCGGCCTCCAGGGCTGTCCTCTCTCTGGGACTTGCCTACCATGGGGAGATGGCCCCATCCTGGGGAGCCCTTGAAGGTCTTAGGCAAGGGCACCATGACACCCCAGCCCTCATGCAGCCCCCAAAGTCACCCCTCCATCTCAGGGGCTGCGAGGCCAGGAGGGGAAGCCCAGGAAACGCCCAGGGCTTCACCCTCCTCCCCAAGGGCAGGCCCGTGGCTTCCTCCTCGGCAGATACCAGCAGCAAGCGGCAGTGGACTGAGAAGCCCTCGGAGACAGACAAAGTCATGACCTTGAGCACTGGCCACCCGAGGACCGCTGACTTGGCCGGCCCAGCACACGAGGTCGGGCCACTAAGTCAAGCTCCGGGCCCTCTGAGCCCAGGTCCTCAGCTCTGCGGTCCAGCTGGGTCTAAAACACCACTAGGGAGTGTCACTGCCCACTTCTCCTCCAGTGTCTGCATTTCCTAAGATTTTCCTTTAATGAGTAAGTAAATGTTATTTTAAAGATGGGCATGAGCCTGGCGGGAGTTTCAGTCCACAGGAGAAGGCTGTGCAAGGTGGGGGCAGAGACGCGTCCAGATACACACCATCAGAGGCTGAGGGTCACTGGCGTCCACTGGCCACTCATCGGATACCACACGCTGTGCGGCTCACAAACAACAGCATGTGTGGCTCACAGTTCTGGAGGCTGGACGTCCAAACCCCAGGTGCCCACAGGCTCAGTGTCTGGTGAGGCTGCTTCCTGGTCACATGGTGCAGAGCGAGGCCACCTCTGGGACCTCCTTCAGAAGGACACTATCCTCATCATAAAACCTCCACCCTCATGACCTGGTCCCCTCCCACAGGCCTCACCTCCTAAAACTGTCACACCAGGGTTGATTTTAATGATGAATGAGGGCAGGGGTCACAGACATCTGGACTGTAGCTGCTGGTGACCCCTGGAACCTGGGAGAGGCGGGAAGGGTCCTTCCCTGAAGCCTCAGAAGAAGCAGCCCTGCCATGTGACACCTGATCCCAGACTTGTACCTCCAGAAGGACAGGGAACCCCTCCCCTGAGCACCAGAAAGACGGGGGACCTCCTCCCCCGACACCAGGAGGACAGGGGACAGGGAGGCTTACTTGGGGTCACTAATGGAACCACAGATGCCAGTTTTTGTTCAGCAGTGCTTTTTTGGCATTAGGGATGCTTTAAATCATCAAATGAACAATTCGCAGCAGTGACAACCGTCCTGCCACAACCAGGCTGACCCCACTTACTTAGTTACTGCCCCCACCCTCCCGCCATCGCTCAGCTCTCAGATCTGCCCGTGGCTCTCCACCTAGCATGGGACTTCCACTCTGCCAGGCTGTGAGGACTGGCACCACGTGCCACCCTTCCACCAACCACTGCTACCAGCCGGCCCACGGCTCAGCGTCCCCCATGCCTCTGCAATGGCCAGTTTGCATTGTGTTGCTGCCCAGGAGGACAGGTTCCTGTGAACGCCTGACGGCCCTTTAGCTCCCCTGTTCTGAAGCTCCGACCTCTGCTCACTTTCCTCCTGGAAGCCTGTCTTCTCTGCTGACCCCGGAGCTCCTTCCGTGCTGACCCTGGGCTCTGTGCTGCTGCCTCCCAGCTGGTCCCCTGGGATGCTGCTGTGACAGAATGTGTCTCCCACGAGGTGAGGCCCTGGAGGGGCTTCGCCTCGGGGATGGCATCAGTGCCAGGGAGCTGCCTCGGCCTCTGCTACCAGGAGGACACAGAGGGAGGAAGGCAGCTTGGAAAGGGAGGCCCACCTGCAGCCAGAGCCGCTGGCCCATCTCCAGCTGCAGCCTCTAGAGCCGCGAGAGGCACACGCTGTGGCCTGGGGTCCCCGTGCTGTGCTCTGTGACAGCCCATACCCATGCGGCCAGTGACTCCCTCACCCTGCCCACATCCCCACGCTGGCTGCCCACAGTGGACTCTCCTATAGATGTGGGTTCAGAATTCCAGGCGCCGCTCGGCTGGGCTGGGTCCTTTCTGGAGGCAGCAGAGGAAGTTCACGTCCGAGCCCTTGTCTGCGTCCAGAGGCCACCCACGTTCCCTGGCTCGTGGCCCCTCTCCCCATTCCAAGCACACCACTCCAACCTCTGCTTGTGGCGTTCCATCTCCTCCCTCTCCAGGGGCCCCGTCTGTCTTCCCACCCCACCTCCTCTGCGTCCCCTGCACAGGGGCCCTGCCCTGACACTGGACCCTCATGGGCAATGTGGTACAACCCCCGTCTCAGGGTCCTGAAGTGACACATGGCAAAGCCCTCTGCTGTACACGCTCACGGCCAAGCTTCCAGGGGAGGACGTGGTCATCTCACTGCGTCCCACACACGGCTCAAGTGCTGGGTTGCGGGTGGGGCCTTTCCTTACCCCATCGGCACTGCAGGACCAGCGCCCTGAGGCCCCTCCCCTTCTGGGTTTTAGCTTCCTCCTCACACTCTAAGGTAAGTGGCCAACCCCTTACCCAAGGCCAAGGAGGTGGCCCTGTCCAGGGCTTTTACTACCAGCACTGGGAGCGTTGCCCACCAGCCAGATGCCCACCCTACACTGGCTTTCCTGCTGTTGAGGTCCCTCCAGCTGTCGGTCTCCCCGGCTCCTGCTGTGCCCTGCAAGGGCCGCCCTTGGTACCCTCGCAGGTGTGCACACAGGCACGTGGGCACACCTTACTCCCTGAGCCCTGCTCCCAGGAAACCAAAAAGATAAAAGTATGGCGAGTGTTCATCCTTGGCACGGTGAGCAGTGAAAACAGGAACATCTGGGCTTCGTTTAAGAGCAAAGGCACGGTGCCCAGGGAGACCGGGCGGGCAGGCAGTTGGGTGGTTTGTGGAGCAGTGAGACCAGGCAACCAGGCCTTGCGCAAGCTCTGAGGATGGGCTGGGGCATCGTGATTTCTAGACTTTCTGTTGTTTTTATTAAAAATAATTTTTTTCCACCGCCCCCAATCCAAGTGCATTGGCTCTGCCAGCTGCCAGGTGACACAACAAAAGGCCCAGCAACTGGACCACTGCCCACACCTGCTGCAGGCTGGCGCCCCGACCTAGCCCACGTGCCCCTCGTGCACCAAAGCCAGGCCCACAGCCCCTGATACGCACTGTCTGGGGCTCCACGGGCTCCATCTCTGCAGGCCACGCATTGCGGGAGTGACAGAGGCAGCGTGCTGAGCACTGCAGAAACGTGCCGAGCCTTCTTCCATTCACACTCCACCTGCTGCCCCCGGACAGGCCCCGCCAGCCTTGGTGGAAGCACTGGGAAGCTTGTGGGGCCCAAGCAAGCCTCCCCGACTTCCCTAGCCACTCCCCTCCGACTTCCAGGCCACACTCATCATTTGTGTGCTGGGTCAGCTTGGCCTTCAGGACAGAGGGTCACCCAGAAGCCACCTGTCCTGCAACAGCCTGGCAGGGTTTCTCATGACTCATGTGGCCCGTGCACCTCCCGTGTTGGCATCCAGGGCTGCCAGGGCCAAGGCCGCAAGCTCAGAGGCTGGACCCAGCATCTTCTCCAACAGGAGTCCAGGATCAAGGGACCGCAGGCCCACACTCCCTCTGCAGGCTCCAGGGGAGGATCCCCCCACTCTTCTAGCTCCCAGGAAGTTCTCAGCAATCTCTGGGGGTCCCTCGGCAAAGGCAGCACTACTCCAGTCTCTGCCTGCCACTCCAGGGCCTTCTGTGTGTCTGTCCAACTTTCCTCTTACAAGGATGCCAGCCCTCCGCCAGGCTGACTCGCCTCAATTTGGCTGCATCTGCAAAGACCCTCTTCCCAGAGGAGGTCCCTTCCTTGGGTCTGACAGTTGACAGGCCGCAGGTCCGTTCCCTACACTCTCTAGGTCTTAGCCTCCCCACACCAGCTTCCTCCTCTTCAAGTTTTGTAAACTAAAATCACATCTGCCATGAGCTCCACGCAGGTCTGCAGCTAGCTCTCCCTCCTGGTCAGGCTTCCCCAAACAAGCAGGATGCACCCGTGACAAAGCATGAGTGACAGGCCCAGGGAACATCAGCAGGTACAGGGAGCAGCCACAAATTCTGTCTGATAGGACCAGGGTAGCTGCAGCATTCTGGGCACCTTGTGACTGGGAGAAATCATGACCTCACATAATCTGCTTAGTCAAATTCAGACCTGAAGTTCTGCCATGGATGGCTTGGATATGAATGGAGGGTGTATCTGTCAGCCACTGCTGTGTCACGGGCACCCCAAACTCTACAGCTTCTCAGTGCCGTGTGTGACTCTCACTGAAGGGGGCCTGGAGAGGGGAGAATGGGTGCCTGGGGCAGCTCCCGTGCAATCTGGACTCTTCGTTTCTGCTGGGATTGCACAAAAGCCCCGGGAAAGGCAGGAGCTGATCTGCTGTGACAGCTGCTGCCCACCACTTTAACTAGATAGATTTTTGTCCTTGGTTGTGGACTCTGCCAGGCCCAGCTCAGCTGCAGTGGGTTGTCTGGACAGTCTCACCCCAGGCCTGGCACTAGCTTCATGTCAGCACAGAGTCGGCCATGTATGTGGCCCTCTTGCGGCAGCCATGTGCCCATTCACCGTGGTAACGGGCTCTAAGCAGCCAGAGAGCATAAGCCCCCGTGCTCAAGTGCTTGTCCAGTCCCAACACACGCCGTGCTTCTTGCACCTGGCCAGAGTAAGCAGTCATGCGTTCAAGCCCAGGTTTAAGAGATGTGCAACCAGATTCATGATAGAAGGAGCAATGGCTCAGTCATAGCCCTGTCAGCCAAAACTGGGGTGAGGAAGACCGTGGCTGGTGCCGTGGTCAGCCATCTGTCACAGAGCCTGCCTAAACTTCTCTGCCACCACACACAGCTGTGTCTCCTACCGCCACCCAGTGACCTCATTCCAGGGGTCAGGACATGCCGTAAGCCGCAGTGCTGTTCCCCAGAGTCTCACTAAAGGGTCCCAACCTCTGTGACTGGGAGATGACCAGAGGCCTGCTTTTGCCACCAGCACTGCCAGTCTGGTGCCACCAGCACGTCACCTGCCAAGACCCAAGAGCCACACCTGAGCAAGCCTCTGAACACTGGCCTCGCAGCAGGAGCTGGGGGATTTGTCAACGTGAGGCCTTCTGGGAGCCCAGCGGTCCGCCAGGTCCAAGTTCAAAGGTGTGGCGCTCCTGGAAGGCGGGCTGATACGAGCATCTCATGAGTGAGAACGGCACGTTCACAGGATGACTGCGGCCCTCAGAGAGCACGAGTTTTGAGGACATTCCGTTTTATTCATTTAGATGAACAACGTGGATGCAAACTGCAGTCTGACCCTGATTTTGCTGAGGGAAAATGTAGGCGACAGGACGTCCCTGTGGGCCAGCTTCCTCACCCTCCGCGGTGCAGACACATCCCTTACTTCCTGTTCACTTACTCACTCACTCGTTCATGTTCAGATGCTCAGGGGCAACCTGGGGCCTTCTGCAGGGAGGTGAGCAGCCCCCCGCCAAGCTATACACCCAGCCCCTTCTCACAGGAGGCAGTGTGGACACACTGAAGGACACACTGACCGCACAGACCCGCAGGTTAGAGCAGGTCCCCCATGAGAGTAGCCAGTGTCCACCTACGGGCTGTCCAAGGGCCTGAGCCAGCAGAGCAAGGCACGTCTCCGAGCCTGACCTTAATTCTCTTTATATTTATTGTCAGAGAAATGCCCCCTCCCCAATGGCAAGGGCAGCACACTCAGGTCATCCAGTAGCCAGCCTCGTGCTGAGGACTCCAGATGCTCTGAGTTCCTCCAAGAGAGAGCAGGCCCTGGGAGTGGGGCGCAGAAGTGAGCGCATCTGCGGCCGGGTGCCTACGGAGGTGTCCAGTGCGGCAGAGTTAACCACAACTGGAACAGCAGACGTGAGTGTGGGGGGACAAGCGTGCGGACCAGCCTGCTCTCAAGCAACCAGCTGCCTCATCTTCCCCTTGTTAGGCACCTTTGGTCCACTCATGCCAGGTGCTCAGGAGCCTCTCACGCTCCCCGGCGTGAGCCAATGTATGGACCACAGGCCCCCAGGTGCGTCTGCACCAGGTCATCGTCATTGCCATGAACGAGAGTGAACAAATGAACAGCCAAGAAATGGCAACACAGCAGTCTTCATTGAAAAAAAATTTAAGTCCAGTAAGGACGGGGTGTGGCTCAGTGGTGGGGCACTTGCCTGGCACATGCAGGGCCCTGGGTTCGATCCTCAGCACCACATATAAATAAATAAAATAAAGGTATTGTGTCCAACTACAACTAAAAAATAATATATATTTAAAAAGCCCAATAAGGACAGGAAGCTTTTAAAAAAGCACCTATTGTTAGCCTAGTGAGCCCATCTCCTTGGGTCTCATGAAGAAGGCTGCGAGCTGGGGGCACTGGAGCCAAGGAGGGATGAAGGACAGGTCAGTGCGGCTCACAATGCTACTTATCAACTGTCCTGCTGAAAAGGCTGCATCTTCTGCCCACGCTCCCAGACGGAAGGGTCGCCAGCATCCCGTGAAACTGACTGAAGGGAGGCTGGAGGGAGAAGGGGTGCCGGGCAGCTCCCAGGCAATCGCACTCTTCGTTTCTGCTGGGATTGCACAAAAGCCCGGGAAAGGCAGGAGCTGATCTGCTGCGGCGGCCGCTGCCCACCACTTTAACTAGACAGATGCTGTCTTAGGAAAAATACATCTGCCTTTGGTCAGGAAGGAAAGGCCACAGAGAGGGGGAGGACGCTGGTGTGACTACAGAACGGGGGCGGGCTGTGCTCTCCTCCTTGGACCAGGTCAAGAGTAAACCCAGCTCTCTCACAGCCGTAGGTCATGTGATCCAACTATGTGGGAGAAACAACAGGACTTACAGAGGGCCTGGAAGTGACCTTGGTTTCTTGATTCCAGCCATCTGAGCCTCCCTGGAGAGTGCAGCAGCCCCCACAGGATATAAGGCCCGCGGCTCAAATCCTGCCTGTTCTGCAGATCATGAGGGCTTGGGCCAAACGGCCCTGGGGAGATGCCCGGACCGCGCATCCTCATCTGTCAGTCTGGGATTTCTGCTGAGCACAGCCCCAGGGCGATGGCCACCCACAGGGACAGAATGGGCTCCTCACTCTCCACTACTGCTGACCACTGCCAACAAGCATGGGCTCCCTCCCTGGGGAGGCAGAAAGAGCCCGGATGCAGAGCAGAGAGACAGGGTCAGGTCCTGCCTGGATCGTGGGGCACTGAGCAACCTGCCACAGCCTCCTACGGCATCCAGGGTGGGCTGGGATTTCCAAGGTCCCCAACTCTACTGCAGGAGACCCTCAACATCACAGCTGAGGGTACCATGACAACCTGCATTCAGGCTGTGTCCAGCACCCAGGATACCTGCAGCCCACACTGTCCCCACCACCCCAGGACACCTCCAGCCCTGACTGCCCCACCAACCCATGGTGACCTCTTATACAACATATGTAGCACAATGTCACAACCACTAATATGACACAGCTCTCGTCCCTGCAGGATCCCCTCTGCCCTCCACAGCCTCACCTCTTCATACCCTTCCCACCCCAGCAACTGACCTGCTCTCCCTCTCTAACTTTGTTGTTCTGGGACTGTGACATAAGTGCAGCCACAGCATTCAGAACGTCTGGCCTGGCCTTCCCTCAGCATAGTTCCCTGCAGGCTCACCCAGATCACTGTGAACATCTATTCCTTCCTCCTGCTGGGCACGAGTCATGGTGGATTGACAGTCTGTGTCTAGCTCAGGGACATCTGGGCTAATTCCAGTCTGGGGCTATGATGAACACAGCTGCTTTAAATGTTCACCCACTGGGTTTGTGCAAATATGAGTCAGTGTTTCTCTGCAATGAATACCCAGGAAAGGGAAAACTGTCAGCGTTTCAAAATGGAGCACTGGTGTCCAACACTGACAGAGAGTGGGAGGAGACCATGAGGGACAGCACGCCCATGAAGCCAGAACCTCACCCTTGCACAAACAGTACACGGAAAGCACTTCTGCAAGGACGTCTGCCCACCCGCGGCTCGGTCCACCCTTGCTGTTGGTCCTGTGGCCAGGGGGCATTGACTCCAGCAACCCCCTCCCTTTGCCTTTACAGACTCCCCCTGGCTTCAACCTGCTGCATGCACACATAGCTACCGTGGTGCCTGCCTCACACTGCAACAGTAAGCTCACTGTCTTCAGGAATGGGTCACCTGTTTTGACATCAGCAGTCCTTAGATCACACTGTATTTGATGTTTCATTTCCTAAGATGCTGCCCAACTGTGGTCCAGAGTGTCTGCCCCCCTCACGTTCCTGCCAACAATGCACGAGGATCTTCCCATTTGCATCAGCGTTTGGTTTTGCCCCACCACGTCTTAGCCAACCTGCAGGGTGTCCAGCACTGCGGCTGTGATCTGCCTGTTGTGGTGGCTGAGTGGGCGAGCACCTGGGCGGCTTCTCTAAGCTCCCCCTGCATTCATGTGCTTGGTCTTTTGCTCAATTTTTGATTGACTGTTTTAATTCATCGTCTTTCCTGTTGAGTTTCTAAAGCTCTTTGTGTGACATTCTGTGTCCTGGACCTCTGCTGGATAAGGGATTTGCAAATCCCTTCTCCCAGGCCAAGGCCTGGCTTACCATCCTCTAGTGTGTGTGCTGCTCGGGGTGGACCTAGGGTGCTGTCCAACACCTGTGTCTTCCACTGAGTGGCACCTCTTCTCAACCTCCAAACAGCATCTTCCGAGCAGCAAACATTTTTTATTTTTGATGAAGTTCAATTTTGCTTTTTCTCATACCAATCCTGTCAAATCTAAAAATGCTCTGCCTAACCCTAAATTCTGATGATTATTTTTCCTCAAACTTTTATAGTTCTGGGGCTGGGGATGTGGCTCAAGCGGTAGTGTGCTCGCCTGACATGCGTGCGGCCCGGGTTCGATCCTCAGCACCACATACAAACAGAGATGTTGTGTCCGCTGAAAACTAAAAAAATAAATATTGAAAATTCTCTCTTTAAAAAAAAAAAAATTATAGTTCTGCATTTCACCCACTGTCCCTTCAGGATCAGCTTGTGAATGCAGTCCGAGGTTAAGGTTCAAGTTAAATTTTTGCCTCCACATCTCCAATGACTCCAGCACCTATTTTCGAAAACCCATTTTTTTTCTCTACTGATTGCTTTTATGCCGTTCTCAAAATCAGCTGGGCATATTTGTTGGGGTCTACTTTTGAATTTTCTTTTCTATTCCATTGATCTCTGTATCTATTTCTCCTCTAATCATTATAATGATTATAAATCTTAAAATTGGGTAGCCTAATTCCTCCCACTTTCTCTTTTAGCTATTCTAGCTTCTTTACTTTTCCATGTTTACAATTATCTTGCCTGTATTTATAAAAATTTTATTTTCACGTGTATTAAATTAAACGCATATTTCGTTTTGTGGAGAATTGACATCTTTACTATACTGAATCTTCCAATCCATGAACATGGTATGTCTCTTCACTTATTTAGACATTTTTAAATTTCTTTCATCGGCATTTTCTAGTTTCTGGCATACACGTCTTGTTTTGTTGATTATACCTAAGTAGGTCTGCTTTCTTTTGAATGATCTTAAATGTTACTACACTTTGCATTTTAGTGTCCACAAGTTCATTGCTAGTCTATAGTAATACTATTGGTCTTTGTGTTATTTCTTGTATCCTATGACCTTGCTGAACTCACTTATGTTCTGGGAGGGCTGGGGCTTTGTTTTTGTTTGGGGGTTTCTGTACATTCTTTGGGATTCTTGGGTAGACAATCACATCATTGGAAAATAAGGATAGATTTTTTTCTGACTTGTGTGTGTTTTGCAACAGGTTAAAGGAGAAAAAAAATCACATGGTCACGTTGATCAAAGCAGATCAACTTTTTATTTTCGCCTTCTTGTACAGGCTAGAACTCCCAGCACTATGTTGAATAAAAGTGGGCAGAGGGCTGGGGATGTGGCTCAAGCGGTAGCGCACTCACCTGGCATGCGTGCGGCCTGGGTTCAATCCTCAGCACCACCTACAGACAGAGATATAGGGTCCGCCGAAAACTAAAAAAAAAAAACATTAAAAAATAATTCTCTCACTCTCTCTTAAAAAAAAAAAGCGGGCAGAGCAGTTACTTGCTCTGTTTCTGATCTTTGGGGGAGAGTATTCAATCTTTTAAGCATTTAACTTTTGTATCTGTAGATGTTCTTCATCAACTTAAGGAAGTTCCCCTCTATCCCCACTTTTCTGAGAGTTTTTACTATGAATGGTGTTGTGTTTTGTCAGATGCTTTTTCTACTTTGATCAACATGACCATGTAATTTTTTTTCTTCTTTAACCTGTTACAAAAGAGATGGTTTACACTGATTAGGTTTTGACTATTTAACCAGTCGTGCATAGCCAAAATATTCTCCTCCTTGTCATAATGATTCATTCTTCTTATATATTGTTGAATTCCATTTGGGAAAATTTCATTAAGGATTTTCCTTCTATATTAATATTGATCTTTAGTTTGCTTTTTGTACCATCTGGCTGGTTTTAGTATCAGGATGATACTAGTTTCATAAAATTGAGAAGTGGTCCTCCCTCTTCTATTATCTGCAAAAGATTGTGTAGAGATGACACTAATTCCTCATTAAATGCCTAAAATAATTCTTCAATGAAAACTCAGGCATAGGAATTTCTTTTTAATCATTAATTCAATTTCCTTACTAGCTATGGAGCTATTCAAATGGTCTATCTCATAATGGGTGAATTTTCTATCTTGTTGTTTCAAAGAACTTGTCCTTTTCATCTAAGTTGCCAAATTTATGTGTGTAGAATTATTTCTAGTGATCTCCTACTACCCTTTGATGCCTGCAGGGTCTGTAGTGATACTCCCTTTCATTCCTGATATTAATCACTTGTCTGTTCCTTTGTCAGTCTTGCTAGAGGTTTATTGATCTTTTCAAAGAACCAACCCTTTGTCTGATTTTCTGCATTGTTTTTCTGTTTCAATTCCATGATTTCTTATCTTTGTTATTTCTTTCCTTTGGCTTTCGCCTTTTAGTTAGATTATTGATTTGAGCTTACTTCCTCTCTTCTAACATAAGCATTTAGTGCTATAAATTTCCTTCTTGACCCTGCCATAGCTGTGCCCCACAGCTAAATTTCATATGTTGTCTTTTCAATTTCACTCAGTTCAATGTCTTTTTTACATTTCCCTAGAGAATTCCTCCTTGATCCATGGATCATTTAAAACAGGGTTACTTAGGCCCCAACTGCTGGAAGATTTTCCTGCCATCTTTCTGTTACTGATATCTAATTTGATTGCACTATGGACAAAGAACACACTCTGGGGCTATAGATAGAGCACTAGTCAAGCCAAGCAAGGCCCAGATTCAGTCCTCAGACCTGGGCGGGGCAGGGCACATGCTCCACGTGCTTTCAGTTTGTTGAGGTCTGTTTTCTGCTTTCTGATGCAATCTACCTTGGTATGTGTGACATAATGGGTTTCGTGCTGAGGTTTGGATGGTACGTTCTATGAACATGGAGCAGATGGTGCTGGTGGATAGTTTTGTTGAATTCTTCTACGTCCTGGCTTGTTTTATGTCTGGCCACAGATTGGCTGTGGTCATTTACTAAAGGCCACCGCTATTTTTTTTATCCATACTATCTAAAAAAAGCCTACCTTAAATACTCAGATACTGATAGATTAAGAAGAAAAGGGTGGTAGAGGCTGAGAGCACAGCGCAGCACCACGTGTGTGCTCAGCATGCACCAGTTCAGTCCCGGCTGGAATTCAAGAAACCAGGGTTCCCTCCAGGCCCTCTGTTCAGTCAGCTTGTTCTGCCATTGTGCAGGGTGCAGAGTTGGGCAGTCCTCCCCTCAGCCTCCTGAGCCTACTGAGACCCTCCCACTCAAGGAAAGCCCCTTTCTCAGGGAACTGAAAGGATGACTTCCCTCCCCTGTTTACCTGGACTTTGGTCCTAACTCACTTCTTCCTCTGGCCAGTTGCTAAATGCTAATTCTCTGCAGAGCTAATTTACCAAATGACCAATTCCCCAATTTTTTACTGTTTCCTAGAACTTGATACTTTACTGATACTTTACATTGATACTTCACTGCTCTGGATTCCAGTAAGTTTCCTCTCTTGCTCTTTCAGACCTCAGAGAAGCAAAACCTACCTATTTCACTTGCCTTGGAACACTGGGTTCTCTGAGCTCTGCCCACTGCTTTGTAAATGGTCTCATTACTAAACTTTTCTCATTGACCCAGTTTTCTGTGCCATCTGTTCCCCACTGTGGTCTTATCAAACAATGTACAGCCCAGGGAGCTACGCCATTACCCAGGACCCCCACAGAGGGAATCTGTCAGGCTCTTTCTGCAGTAAAATGCAGATACAGAGACTTCTGTCTCCTCTTAAACACAGAATGCTGCAGAGAACATAGCTCCCCACTAATAGTGAAAAAAAGACAGATAACCCTCAAACCATCAGAGGCGAGTCACAGGGAACAAAGCAAACTGGATTCTGAAAAGGAATGGGCCCATCGATAAGGGAGAGAAAACACCAGGTGCTTCATTTTGGCAGCTGTTACAGTGATTCAGCGATGCTTGTCAAAGCACAGAAAGGAAGAGCTCATTCAGCACCACTGGACAGATGTAAGCCCCCAGGCAGAGGGGCCCTGCAGTGGGGGAGGGACTGGGCTCTACTCCAAATACAGTGCCAGCAATGGGGGCCGACTGCTAAGGACAAGAGGAGCCAGTGGGTAGAAAGCCACAGGAGATTCCAAGGTGAAGCAGGCCCTGGCTAAATCGACTTAATAGGATTCTTGCTGAAGGCAGGCCAGGTGACCAGACGTACCCTGGGAGGCGGGAGGGTGGGAAGCAGGCCAGGTATCAGTGATATTGAGGGTAGGACTACCTTGCTGGTTGCCTTAGCAGGTTTCTTGTCAAGACTGACTTTTACAAGCACACTGAGGAGCCTAGGAGAAGGTGAGAAGACTGGCAGAAGATGGGTTAAACAGAGACTCTTTGCCACAGGGCACAGAAGAAAGAGGTGGCTGCCACACAGACGGCAAGAATGATCTGGCTAAATGCTGAGCGATTCCTACAGGTCAGTTAGGTGGCAAATGGGAAGAGAGCCTGCATTCACAACAGGTGTGTCATAGTGGTCAGCAGACCCTAGGACAGGTACAAGCCCCACAAACTCTGGACTCTTCTACCAGCAAAAGACAAGCTGTCCAGGGAAGGGCGGTCAACCCTGGTCCTCAGGGCAAAAGCAAAGATCCACTGGTTCTCAGAGAAGAAAGGACCAACCCCTAACCCCGAGGGGCGGAAAATGCCCTCCATCAGCACAGATAGAGATCCTCTGCCCTAAGGGAGGGAGGCCCTGGGTTGGAGTCTGCTGCCATAGAACAGAACCACTGGCCAGCTCCTGCCTGGGTCGTCTCAGCTCCGTACCAGGGGCTGAAGGTGGGCAGACCCCTTCTGGGCCATCGTGCTACTTGATCCAGTAACTACTGAGACAGCAACGGAAGCCTGCAGCTGGGGTGTGACTCCACTTCACCTTCGGTTCTTTGTGTACCTTGAAGCAAGGTGTCAGGTGCACACATGTGGGACTGTCAAAAGACAAAATCACAGCCAATGTGAAGATCTAGTTGGTTTCTGTGCACGTCTCCAGCATCAGGCGGCACTTCGTTCCAAAGAGCTGAGCAAGTGGGGACCAGGAGCAGATGGTCCCTGAAGGTTAAAGTCACAAAGGTTAAAGCAGAGACTTCCTTACGGCACTGACGTGGGTGGGCCAGAATCTCCTGGCTTTTTGAAAACTGGTCTGTTTCAAAGTTGAGCCCGATGCGGTGGCACCTCACACACACACACACACACACACACACACACACGACTCCACCCTGGGCTGCCCTGGGCTGCTGGGCCCAGACAAGACTTGTCCAAAACAGCAGCCTCCCATCAACTGGGACAGGACTGTGTGACCTACTGATGAACGGGCCCCTCGTTATTCCTTGTGTTGAAATCAGCTTCATGGGTATTATTACCAGGCCGGGGCCTTCCAGGAAACTGAGGCAGTGTAAAGACCCACCTCCCCCAAACAGTTCTTGTGACATGTCCATCCGAGTAACAGGCATGTTTATGGAAGGAGTAGGAAAAGGGAAAGAGGACAGTCTCAAGGGCGTGGCCCCACCCTCCCTGCCCCCAGAGGAGAGGGACAGTGCTCCTCTCCTGACCTCCAGTTTTACTGGAGTCCCAGGGAAGTTTCCAGAGAGGCCTGCCCAGGTCCACCTCTGACTTTTGACTGACAGCAGGATGACATCAAGTCCCCACTGCCTTGGCAACTCTAGGTCACTTTGGCCCACGCTGACCAGTTCTAACTGGAGCCTGTTTTACAGAACTTATGGCTGGGGAATTATCCTTATCTCCCCGATTCCAGGATCTAGTCTGCGTCAGGGTCACAGTCTTCCCTCAGGGTTCTTATCAGCACTCGGGGGCCTCCATTTCCCCTGCAGATGGCAGGTAGCTTTCTGAGGACTGTGACTTATCCTGTGGACTTAAGCCAGGCAGGGCTGCAGGGAGATGGCTTTTTAAAAGTGAAAGCACATGGATCAGCACAGGGAGCCATTTATTTATTTATTTTTAGCTGCTGATGGATCTTTATTTACATGTGGTGCTGAGAATTGAGCCTCACACGTGCCAGACAAGCACTCTATCACTGAGCCACAGCCACAGCCCAGGGGGCCCATTTTATAGAATTAGTCCCTTAACCCTGTGTGTATTCCCACCACTCTCATCTGTCCATTCCCTACTGACAGCACCATTTCACTCCAGCTGTTTTATGATTTACATGTCTGGGGCATAGCTTTTCCGACCCTCTCTACCTATTTACTGGGGTGCTTGGGACTGAACTGGTGCGTGCTGAGACACACGTGGCCCTGAGCTGCACTCCCAGCCTTTACCCCCCTTTCCTTCTTCATCTATTAGTATCTGTGTATTTAAGGTGGGCTTATTTTAGATAGTATGGATAAAAAAATAGCATTTATAAACCATGAGACAAAATATCATTTTTAAAAGAATTTTTAAGTGAATAGAAATGTGAGCTAGGTTTATTAGGATTCATCGACATAAGGATTGTACAGCAGACCAGAAACAGCTGAAGAGGGAACTAATGAGCGGGAAGCTCCATCTGTAGCACAGGGAAATGAAACATAAGACAAGACAGAATAAGCAGCTCATGTCTATCCTCTAAGAAAAGAAACACAAAGGGAAGGGACAACATTCAAAGAGAAAGCTCCAGGCTGCTTTCTTTGGGGGGAAAAAACCTCAAAACTGTGCACTGGCTGGATGTCCTGTTTGGGTTCTGGCTACAGGAAAACCACACACGAGTGTCTCAACCCGACACAACTTGCATCTCCTCCTGTTGGCAGTGGGCATGACATGGGCAGCCAAACGCCTGGCAGCCCTGCCTCAGGATCACCTCTGGGTGTCCTGGGAGGAGACAGGCCTCACCAGGAGGCCACAGACTCCATGCTGCACGTCCTGGCCCAGCGCAAAGACATGGTGAGCTGAGCACACCTGACCCGGAACCTACCCAGATGCAGCTGTGGGTCCTGCCATCCTCGCGGTTCCTGGACAGGCTGTGACGTGTGCAGAGTTCTCAACAATGCTCATCTGATAATGTTTTCCTTCTCTCCTGATTTCGTGGAGAGGTTTTTCAGGCTGGGAGACTTTGTTTGATTCAATTTCTGGGGCAGTCTGGGCTAGGACGGCAGCTCCCTTCCACCTGCGATCAGAGTCCCCTGTTTCTGCTTCACATCAATAAGGAGCTCAGCAGCTTGCTCTGTGTCTGGCAGAGACTTGAGGCTGGGGGGAAGGGAGCTCCACAGTGGACACGGGAAGGCTCCAGGGCTTGGGTGCACATGGGCGGCCCTGGTAGGGTGCTGCGCACGTCTTCTGGGATTGGTGCAGACTGGTGCAGATTGGTGCAGGCTTTTTCTATATAGTGAAAAATTGGAAGCGGGATCAAAAAGCAAGGAAGTGGACAGTTATCAATCAAGTCCTGGAGGTTTTGAGCCAATTATTAAGGGCTTATCATTCAGTGGCTTTCTGAACCAGTTACTAGAAGTACCGGTTTGAATTCCTACAAATCTAAATTGTAGATACCAAGCAAGCTTCCTGGGCTGTTGCTATGGATAATGAGTTGGTGATCGAGGCTGGCTGCTGCAGGCTGTGGGACCCAGTTCTTTGTATTATTCTATTTATTTGTTGGGATGGGTCTATGTTGTCCAGGTTGACCTTGAACTTCTGGGCCAAAGTGGTCCTCCTGCCTCATCCTCCTAAGAAGCTGGGACTAGAGGCGTGTGTTCCTGCACCTGGTCTGAGTTCTCTCTGTGGTCTGAACACTGTCGATTTACATATTCAGTCTCTCTGCATCAAGATCACCTCAAGATCCCAATATGGGTCCCATATGGTCCCAATATGCAGATCCAGCCATTGTGACCACACTCCAGACAGGTAGATAAGGAGCACGCTTTCTGAGTCTCTTTGCAAGACTTTCTAAACGAGGCATCATCCACATGCACTCACTGATAACTCCCCAGCCCTCAGCCTTCAGGGAGAGAGGGAAATGCGATGTGCGTACTGGCACAGGGATGCCCCCAGAAAAGGAAGGCTTCTTTCACAAGAAAAAAGGAAGACCGAATGTGACATACACAACCTGCTACCTCCTCCACCCCTTCAGATGGAAAAAGTGGAATGTATCATGAAAAATACATCGTAAAAATACAGCCTTTTGGCTGGCGGAGGGGTAAGTTGCAGGGTTTGAACCCAGGGCCTCACACAAGCTCAGTGCAGGCTCTACCAGCAGGCTACATCTGCACCTGAACATAACCTGAATAGGAAACACTTGTCTCATGACCACTACTTTCATAAATAACCCGTTGGCTGAATTCCACAGTCAAGGTTATTTGCTTCCAGCGTCCTCTCCTCCTGCCTTCCCAAATCCCTGGCATCACTCCCACCCCCGTCCTCAGGGTGCTGAGACAGACATAAAATGACAGTCTGAATCTGCTGATATAAACACAAATTGAAAACTGCCCAACTAAAACACAAGTTCTAGGAAACAATAAAAAACTGGGGAATTGGTCATTTGGTAAATCGGATCTTCATAGAACTAGCATTTAGCAACTGGCCCAGAGGAAAGAGTGAGTTAGAACCGAAGTCCGGGTTAAAAAGGGAGGGAAGTCATCCTTCCAGTTCCTGGGGGGCTTTCCTTGAGTGGGAGGGTCGGGAGGCTCGGGAGGCTGAGGGGAGGACCGCCCCGCTCTGCACCCTGCAGAATGGTGGAACAAGCTGACCACCCCTGGACTAGAGGATGTAGGGGACACAGGAGGTGCAGGGGATGCGAGAGACACAGGGGGTGCAGGGAATGCGGGGGACACAGGGAATGCGAAGACTTGGGGAATGCAGGGGTACGGGGGTGCAGGGGATGTGGGGGAGGCAGGGGGATGGGTCCTTTGCATATTCGCAATGCCTCAAGAAGGTGAAGCAGGGGCTGGGGTTGCGGCTCAGTGGCAGAGCGTTTGCCTAGCACGAGAGGCACTAGGTTCGATTCTCAGCACATGTAAATAAATGAATAAAATAAAGGTCCAGCAACATCTAAAAAATAATTTAAAAAATGGTGAAGCAGTGGTAGTATTGGAGGAAATGCTTTGATAGAGGGAAAGGGCCAGAACACAGGCCTTGAAAGCCACACATGGGTGGTGGCATCTAATCCAGTGCTTCAAAAGGAACTGGGAACTGAGACACTCCAGTTTGCTATTTCCTTCCCAGGGAAGAGTCCAGCACTCCCCTCCGTCCCTCTGCATCCTGGGTTTTGTCTTCTCTGCTGCTGGGAACGGGTCAGGCGTCCTCTGAGGATTTGCTCCACTCTCACCACGGCCTGGAGGATGTGTGCTGTCCTCCTTAAACCAGGCGGTGATCGATCGCACAACACTGCGAATGCCCTGAATGCCAGAGGGTCCCCCTCCAAATGGTCAGTTCATGTGGACAGCAAAGCCCCATTCTTGGCTCTAGGCTTGCTTTAGTTTATGTGGCTGCAAAAACCAAGGGGGAGGGCTGGGGCTGGGGCTGGGGCTGAGCGGTAGAGCGCTCATCAGGCATGTGTGAGGCACTGGGTTTGATCCTCAGCACCACAGAAAAATAGAATAAAGGTAGGTATTGAGACCACCTATAATTAATAATGTATTTTTTAAAAAACGAGGGGAGGAACAATCTTCCAGCCCACTCGTGACCTAACCCTCCCATCTCGAGCACCAGACTCAGGGGGCACACACCCTCACCCACTTCTTCCTGCGATGGCTCAGCTGCCTGCCACTTCCCTCGGGCCAGGCAAGCTTCCTTAGGGGCTTTCTGAAGGGGGACTTGAGCATCGGGAATGTGTCCTTGCCATTCTGTCAGCCTGTCCCGAACCCCACAAGGCCAGCCATCTAGCCGGGAGCCCCAACTCTGCTTGAGGCTACAGGGACTCCGACCCAGTGACCAGAGGAGTGACGAGAATCCAGTGAGACAATGTGCAGGAAGGGCCAGTCCACAGGAAGCAGCCTACACTCAGCAAGAGGATCCCAATTCAGTGGGACACAGAGGCCAGCAGCAGGACGCAGGCCTAAAGCACCTCCCTCTCCCAGGCACAGGGTGGAAGATCACATCCTCCATCAAGCACTGCCCCAGCTGCTGTTTATAGGCTCACGCCAAGGGGGCCATGTTCCCAGCAGCAGGGTCTGAGCAGCCCTCGGCCCGTCACTCAGCACCCTGTCTTCCGACACACCCTCAGGTCGACTCCTTCAACTGAATGAAGGTGAGCCTCATGCTCCCTGAGCTCCGTCAGAACTGCACTTCCCGGAGTTACTTGCTGACTTGACAAAGATGCTTCTGACATCCTCACATGGTTCTCCAAAGAGAATTTTGGCCAAAGTTTTTAAAAATAAAACATCCCAGAACAGTCACTATCCTATTATTTTCTATCCAGAAGCAAAGCTCTGGCCTCAGAAGCTGAACAGAGGATCCACCACCCTTTCAGGCCACTCGGCCCCAGCCCACAAGGGAGAGATGAAGCTTGGAGGCCTCAAACAGGAGAGGGACAAGGGACACAGGCCTCTGGGGGCCCAAGACGCTCCATAACAAAGAGACTAAACAGGCAAGACAACTAAACATAATGCACAGACCTGGACCAGATCCCAGACCGCATTTTTCCCCTAAAGGACATTATCAGTGGGTTCAAGGCATTACTGGACTATTGAGAACACATGAAAAGGTCTACAGGCTGGACCACACTGCTGCACCAATGTTCTCTGCTTATGACAAGAACATCTCCATTCTTAGGAAATGACCCAAGTACTTAACGGTAGAGTCACTACATCTGTACTTATGCTCAAAATGCCCATGAAAATATGCACACATGTAGATAGGAAACATAAGGCAAGTTTGATGATGTTGACAACTGGGAGATCTGGGCGAAACACACATGGAATTCACTGTATTCTAACTTCAAGCCTAAATCATTTCAAAAATTTAAAAACTGAAATGTTTTCATTCTGTACTGGGTCTTGTGTGTGCAGTACTAGGAATCAAGCCCAGAGGAGTTTAACCACTGAGCCACATTCCCAGCCTTTTGTATTTGAAACAGGGTCTCACCAAGTTGCTTTGGGCCTCACTAAATTGCTGACACTGGCCTTGAACTTGTAATCCTCCTGCCTCAGCCTCCTGAGCCACTGGCATTACAGGCATGTGCCACCATACCTGGGTGCCATTATTCTAATTATTTTTTTACCTTAATCTCAATCTTGGCTCACATAAGTCACACCAATTTTTCTTTGGCTAGTATTGGCCTAGTATGTTCCTCTTCTATCCTTTAACCTTCAGCTTGTGTTTTCTATCATAACATTTACGGTGTTTTTAAAATTTGCCTAGACCCACTCTTCCCAACCATACCCTTTATCTTGCCTTCAGAGTTTAGTCCATTCACGTTTAATATATCACTTTATCTTGTGTTTTCTTTTCATCTTGATTTCTCTATGCTTTTCTTCTTGTTTCCTGGAATTAAGTTGTTATTACTTTTTCTCGTTATCATATGGGAGTTATATATTTATATTCTTTAAGCAGTATTGCTTTTTTAAACTAATTAACAAAGTTCAAAGCTACTGTCTGGGGCTGAGAGTGCAGCTCGGTGGTAAAGCACTTGCCCAGCAGGCAGGCAGCCTGGCTCAGTTGGCAGCACTGCAAGGCACTCTCTACACCTATCCCACACACACACACACCTCAGGCTGCTCTAGCTCTGACTGCTCCCTCTGGGTGCTGCTGTTGCTAAATGTTCTAGTCTACCTTGGTGTGTGGTCTATCATATATATATTTTTTTCTCTTTCAGTAGCTGATGGACCTTTACTTATTTATTTATATGTGGTGCTGAGAACGGAACCCAGGGCCTCACACTTGCTATGGAAGTGCTCCACCTCTGAGCCCCATGCTCAGTCCCACCCAATCAGACCTCTCCAGTGCTACTTTGCACATCCACTCTCCAGCTCCTCCTGCACCTCTGCTTCTGCATGTGGACACCTTACTGAGCTTGCTCTTCTTGGTCCTGCTGTGTAGCTCCCCTCATGGTGAACTTCTGTCTTTATTCCACCCACCATGGTCTGGGTTCAGTTTGAGTGGGGCCCCAAGCTCAGTCCCCAAAGCAGCAATATGAAGGACCTTTAAGATGTGGAGCCTCTGCCTTGGAAGGAGCTAAGCCTGGTCTTGTGGAATGAAGGCACTCTCATGAAAGCGGCTGTTACAAACACATGCTTGGCCCCTTCTGCACAAGGTCAGTTCCCTTTCCATTTCTCCATTATGTTCTGACACACCCAGGGGCCCTCACCAAAAGTCAAACAGGTGAGGCTGATATTGCACTTTCAGCCTCCAAACTGTTAGCTAAATAAACCTCTTTCCTTTATAAAGTACCCAGTTGCCAGCAATTTATTATAGCAACAAAAAATGGATAATACACCATCTTAGTCTAGGAAAGGAAAGTTAGTCATGTTTGTGGTTCTAGTTTGGCAGTTATTTTTTTTCTTTGTATTCTGGATGACTAGGCTGAACTCACAGGCACTCTCGGCGGCTCAGTGGCCCTCCTGGCTCTCAGGACCCAGCCCATCGCCGGGGAACATGCCCCTGAGGGACCCACAGCTCCGCTGCCAGCTCTTCTGCCTCCCAAAAATCCCTGTCCCCGTGTCGAGCCAGCAAAGAACAGCTCAGAGGAACCATGAAGACACCTTCATTATTTCAGTTCTTTCCTTTCTTTGTTACGAACTTGGAACCAGCAAAACTCAACACCAAATGTACAGCTTGCAATTTTCTGTTTCAAAAACTGGCAAAGCTTACTGTGAATCCTCGACAGCCACTCTGCTTCCACAGCACAGGAAAGAAGTGGGGCTTCAGAGAGACTGGGGGCGGGGGAACCTCACTGGCTTCTGAGGTGGACTTGGTCTTCGCCCTCCTCTTCCTGTCTGCCCTCAGCCCCACATTCCCGCCTCCTTCCAAACATGCCACTCTAAATGCAGCTAAACATTCATGCCACTCTAAAGGCCCTTCTAAACACTCTGCGGAGAGATCATGAGGAGAAGTGCTGGCATGCGTGGCTATCAGAAAGTCTATTAAAAAGAAAGTACTGTGGGAGTGCAGCTCAGCTCAAGAGCGCTTTCCCAGCATGCGCAAGGCCCAGGCTCAAGCCCCAGCATCACCAAGAAACAAATAAATAAATGAGAATATTTACAAAGCCAAAAGTCAAACTGGGAAAAAAACTGCCAAGTCACAGAAAGTTCACCTTCAAATCAGTTCCCGTGTCCCATAGGCTGTGCCAACTGGACAAAGATGTTCATAGATCCTTGAGAGAAACACGCTGCAGGGTGGGTAGACAGGCACACTATCTCAGGCACCTGGATCACCCTGCACAACGGGCAGCACAGGCCTGTGGTCCCTGAAGACAGGGAGCCACCTGCTCCCAATCTGGTGCCCGGCAGCAGGGAGGGCCCGAACTGCACCATCCATCAGAGACAGAGACTCTCCCAGGCGAGGCGGCCGAGGCTGCGCAGAGCACCTGAACAGAGGGAGCAAGCGGTACAGGAGACGTGCTAGGGGTCTGCAGACCTTGGTCTGAATGCAACCTGCACACAAGGAACCTCCCTCCCAGGCCAGAAAGAGCAACTTTAAAAAAAGAACAATTCCCAGGAGCTTAACGGTCAACTCCAGAACCACACAGGCCAAGCAGACATCCCAGAGCACGAGGGACATTCAGTGGGGAGCAGCACGGCCACCCTTGAGAAGGGGACTGACTGTCCCCTGGGAAAGTCCACTCCAGTCCCACCCCAATGAGCTTACACACAAACCCTGCGACCAGACCAACCATCAAGCAGCTCACTGCCTGCCGGTGGGGGGACACGGGACACCACAGGAAACTCCGTGCCCTGCGAGAAGCCCACGTCAGACCCCACACACTCTCAGCAGTGGGAAAGCGCATCCTGGAAACGCAACAGACTAGCAGAAACTGATCTAGATACAACACAGACAGAAAAGGAGACGATTACCTTAGACACGCTCCACGTGCTCAAGAATGCGTGAAAGCATGGCTACGACAGGAAGGAAAAGGGACACAAACCAACCTCCCAGGGAAACCCTCAGGCTGAAGATGCAGAAGCGGAATCCACCAAAATGAACACTTGCAGAAAAAAGCCTGACGAACCTGAGAGATCCACTAACAAGGAAGTAGGT
Source organism: Callospermophilus lateralis (assembly GCF_048772815.1). Classification (NCBI taxonomy): domain Eukaryota; kingdom Metazoa; phylum Chordata; class Mammalia; order Rodentia; family Sciuridae; genus Callospermophilus; species Callospermophilus lateralis. Next base: position 2,921,379 of record NC_135314.1, on the reverse strand, counting down.
CAGATCAAGCCGTCTACACAGGGGCTGGAACTGTAGGAGTAGGGGGTGGGGGGTCACTGGCAGCCAAATCACTGGAAGTTTTCTAAGTTTCATAAAAATAATAAACTTAACAAATTTCACCAACCCCCAAGTAAGATACACACACACTCAAGGCTTATAGATCAAATCACAGTTAGGCAGGGATGAAGAGAAAAAAATCTTAAAAGTGGCCAGGATCAAAGACACGATGGCAGACAAAGAAGTCGTGGGCATCAGAAGAAGGGAGTCTGGAGGGAGGACTCTGTGCTGCACCTCTCCGTCAGGGTGGGTGGCGTGCTCACCTCGCTGTGCAGCTGTGCTCCCTGGAACCAGGCCTCCTGCAGCTCCTCCAGCTCACTCTGGTAACAGACGTGGCAGTGCACCAACAGGCAAAGTGCACCAGGGCTGGCTCCAGGATACCAGAGCCGGGCAAAAAGGACGTACAGGAGCCGAGAGCAAGGCACTGGCAGAGCAGAGGCTGCTGCAGACACTGAGCAGGGCAGAGGCAGGGGAGCGATGAAACGTCTTACACCATCGATCCAGAACCACATCCACAAGGTGTCTTTCCAAAAGAGAGGCCAGCCACAAAAGCAGCTTGCTGCTGGTCCTGTCTGTCAGAGGACAGACAGAGCCTCAGAACTTATACAAATCAACTCAGGATGGATGGGGGCTGACGTAAGAAATACAAAACATGAAACTTTAAGAAAAACTATAATAGAACTTCTGTAATAGAACTTCTGTGCCACATAGGGTTAGGAAGAGTCAAAAGTGCTTGACATCAAAAGCACAACTCATTAAAAGAAAAACTAATGAACTACTGAATCAAAATTCACAATGCATGCTTGGCAAAGATCCTGGGTTAGAAGGGTTACAGAGCAAACTGTTTACTGGCAGAAAACATGTGCACACCAGAGGCCTGACAAAGGGCCTGAAGACGACCCTCAAAACCCAAGAGCAAGGTCCACTCCAGACAGAACACTGCAAGACACGAGGAGACACGAGGAGAACAGACACAGCAAGTAAGCTCCTGAGAAGACGGTCCCTGTTGCGCCACCATGGAAACCAGAGTCACCACAGCCATAGGACTCGCGCATCAGAAGGGCCAAATAAAAGGTGATGACCTCAGACCCTGGCAAGGACGCAGAGAAGCTGCGACGAGGACAGGCCATGGGGTGGTGGAAAAGGGTGCAGCTGCTCAGGGCACAGAGTGCGCGCTCTGCACCCACCACCTGAGAGACGAGGACCTGCTCCCTCACACCCAACCAACGGGCACAGGAACGTCCTCAACTGCTCCACGAGCAGCAGCTAAACCCCCGACGCAGCTGGGCGCCACAGCCGCACTGGAACCAAGTGCTGAGGCCGACCAACGACACAGCGCATCCTCACAGACCCCTGCACGCCGCACAGGGCCGCGCACAAGGCACCCTGCAGGGCCCCACTCAGACAGCATCACAGAGAAGGAGAAAGACGCTGGCTGTGGGGGCAGGGCAGAGGGAGGGATGCGTCCGCAGTCCTGTGGCAGAACCAGGGACCTGTGACGAGCCGCTGTGCATCTTGACCGCGGCAACACCTCACCACTCTACACCGTGAAAACAGCACATGGGACCAGAATCACACACAGGTGCAACCCCGAGAAGCAGGACAGCGCAGCCACACAAATCACTCCCAAGGACACGGGCTCAGAGACACGGCCCTTCCGTGCCGTTTCCTATAGCATGTAGAAGCACCAGCACCTCAATGGCTTTACCATCCTAGACAAAATATTTTTAGAAAGAAAAAAAAGTCAAGAAGACTCCGAACAGCTGACCTGCACCACAACAGACACAAAACGCTCCCAGCAGGAGAGCCACCCGACAGGGAGACCCGGGTCTACGTAAGGGGAAGGCAGGCGCTGGGAACGGCAATGTGAGGAGGTGTGAATTCTCCCCACTTTCCCCTTTCTAAAGGTCAAAGACTAAGACATGGCTGTCTAGTAGAACCTTCCGTGATGATCAAAATGTTCTCCATCCGACTTGGCAGCAGTCACCAGTGTGACAGAGAAGCCGAATTTCAAACTCCATTTAAAGATTCTAACTTGGGCTGGGGTTGTAGCTCAGTGGTAGAGCGCTTGCCTTGCACACACGGGGTCCAGGGTTCGATCCTCAGCACCACATAAAGATAAATAAATAAAAATAAAGACACTGTGTTCATCTACAACTAAAATTTTTTAAAAATAAATTTTTAAATGTAATCATTTAAAACAAAGTGATTCTAACTTAAACGCCAGGTGTGGCAATGCCTGTGGTCTGAGATGGCACTGGAAACAAGAAACATAACAAGTCCTAAGTCCTAAACACCCAGAAAAGCAAAATGTGCGCACTGAGTCAGAGTCCTGGACCACCTGGGACGTGCTGGGACTCACAGGGTCCTCACAGTCACACACGGCGCCTTTCAGGGAAAGGAGGCGGAACAGCCAGCGGGAAAGGCACACAAGGAGAGCCTGGGGGAACCAGACACGGCCTCCAGTGTCCTCTCCTGGCGAAGTCAGAGGAAGTGCCCAGGTCCCCCAGCGAGGAGCTGACCACACAGGTGGGACATGTTCTGCCAGGGAGTGGTCAGGCTGTCACAGGGAGTCCTAGAGTGTTGCAGATTTCATATGTGGCTCAGATTGCCATTCCACTGAAATCCAATATTGGAGACAAGAAAAATGCACTTACCAAAACCAGGAAAAACCCACATTAAATACACAGACATGAAAGTAAAGAGATAAAGAAGGAAACCCCTGGTGAGCAAGCACAGGCGAGCTGCAGCGGGGACTCGCACTCCAGAAGGACAGCACTCCAGAAGGACATCCGAGCCGAGTCACAGGTTGCTTCGTGATGGGTGAGCAGACACACAAGGTCTGCGTGCACCCAATGTCAAGAGAACTACTCACACAGTGGAACAGCACCCAAATCCAAACCCAGACCAGGACAGTAAGCAAGGCTTCTGTGACAGCTGTGAACACACCAAGCGCCAACCATGTTCTTCAGGCAGATGTGGCCAATCCTACCTTCCCGCTGCTAGAAGCCTCCAGCCACGACGAGACAGGGGAACCCTCCTCTCACACACTCGTGCAGTGACCAGCGTGGCCAGCCTCCGAGGCCGCCGAGTCTGAACAGAGCACGGGGTGAGGCCCACTCTGAGCTCATAACGCAGCCAGAACAGAGAGAAGTGGGAAACCAAACGACTGGCTGGTAAGCCACACCTCCAAAGACCCACACACCAAAGCCATAGGGAATCAGGACAGCACGTGCCTGTGCACAGGGGACAGCAAAGACAGGCTGTGGGAGACCGCAGGAGCCCCTGCCAACGGTGGCCTCCCGGATGGGTGCCAGCAGGGGCCTCAAATCCTCACACAGCAACCTCTCTGTAGACCACTGGAGTGTCCTTGTGACCTCGAGGCTGACTTCCCTCAGGTGAGTAACCCAAACTAAGTGACACAGCAGAGAACCCAAGCTCAGGTCTAGACTCCGCAGGGCTCCGCCCACCAGTCCATAATTCCACATCTGTGCTTTGGTAAAAGAACACTTCAGCACACGGAACTTCAAGGCCCACCTCGCATCGTCAACCTCAAAAGCTGAGTGTGAGCATACCTGACTCTACGTTCTGTGGTCAGGATGTGAACTAGCACAGGTGGATTGTCTTCTAAACCACACACGAGTGACCACAGCCAGCGAGTCCACTCCTAGGTGCAGTCGTCCTCCACACCCACAGGCTCTGCAAACAGGGTCAGCCAGTGTGGACTCAAAACTACGTGGTGGGGAGTAACTGCCAGTAACGTACCTGCACAGGGTCCTGCCTATCGTCGCTCCCCAAACCACACAGTAAAGCAACTGCATACCTGCAGGGGCACTGCAGGGGCACTGTGAGTAAGGTAAAGGCGCCTTGAGCACAGGAGGACGTGCGGGGCTGTGTGCAAATACCATCGTACACACAGGATTCGTGCATCTACAGACTGCGGGGTTTTGGTGGGCAGGGGACGGGGTCCTAGAACCAATCTCCCACAGATACCAATGGAAACGCTTCTGTGTGCCAAATGACACATACTAGAGCGTGCACCACAGCACTTCACCAGACTAAACTGAGAAACCGTCCTAATGTCCCTCAACAGAATGGACACACCATAGCATCTGCTCACAGCACAACACTTAACTAGCAGGAGGAACAACCCATGACCACTGTGGCACCACAGATGACTCCCAGAGAGGGCCAGCAGAGAAATCAGAGCGGCAGAAGGGGATGACCCACCGGCCACAGGCCTTGCACATGTCAGGGCAGTGACCAGACGGGACACGGGGGTCTCAGCATTTGTGTTTCCTGTACACTTTTCAGATGTACACCCCACACACTCCACAGTCAAAATGAAAACACAAGCCAAGTGTACAGGGCTCAATATGATAACCACATTTTTTTTAATCAATGAAAGGGGTTGTCCCCAAAAGTAAACACATACCAACTAAAAAACAGAAATGGGCTGGGACTGGGGCTCAGTGGCAGAACACTTGTCTCACATGTGTGATCCTCAGCAACACAAAAAAATAAATAAAATAAAGATCCACTGACAATAAAAACAAATTTTAAAAAAATAGGAACGATGAAACAAGGATAAAATTCTAAGGGGGCGTAAGGGCAAATCTTCACACAAGTAGTGAAACTGATGCAGAAGTGGTCGGGTGGCAGGGCAGGATCTGAGCGAGTAGCCCAGCAAGCAGGCATCAAGGGAGGGAACAGTAGGTGGGGTGCTGCTGTGAGGTGAGGGGTTAAAGAGAGCTTGTGCGCTGGGTGAAGCCAACCTTCCACAGGAGAAACTCCTGGGACATCTGGGAGCACCTGAGCGTAGACTCTCAGAGCCAGCTAGAATAAAGCCCCCCACTCTGCTAGGAATTAGGGGCCCTAAAGGCAGGGAGCAAGCACAGGACCCCACAGGATATGAGGTCCAGCTGGAAGCCACTCCTGGCCATGGGGCCAGGTGAGCCAGAGCCACTGAGCAGACAAGAGGACAGCCCTGTGAGAGGGAAAGGCAGTGCCAAGAGGGCACGTGGCCACACCCACCTGGAAACCAGGCAGCGAGCGCTGGGCAAAGGTGCACTCGGATCCACGTGAGCATGTGGACAGCACCACTCAAGTGTGTGTACAGCAACTTCTGTGAGAGTGACCCAGTGAGTGGACCCTGGGGGTCACTTGGGTGTCGGGCAGGGAATACCACCAAACACCATGGCCTCTGGAGAAAGAAACAAGGTCAGCAACCACGGGAGGGGAGACAGCAGGCCACAGATGCCCTTTGGCCCATCACCTACGTGCATGACTTTGGTAAGGATAAGAGTGATTTAGAGCAACCACTGGGAAGACGGGTGGTCCCACCCGACTGCAGCCTCTCCTCACATCATGCCCGTGGCTCTGCAGCACTGCCCTGAAGCTGTGTCTGTGAGCCTCCTCACCAGACACCAAGGGGCCCTGGCCACCAACCCGAGCGCTGGCTGGAACAACGTGGACGGAGGACCTTGTCTATTCTGGCTGGGAGGAGAAGCTAGGTGAACAGGAAAGGTGTTTCCCAAGAAGCAAACCAGTTCATTTTTTAAACACACAACTTAAACAGGATCTCAAGGGAGGCGAGAATCGTCCGCTAGCGCTCCTGGTCCTGCCACACCTGCTGCCACAGCACCAAGCAGAGCCCAGATATTAACAGTTGAGATAGGAGGATTGTAGTCTGAGGCCAGCCTCAGAAACCTGGAAGACACTGAATTAAAATAAAACGTAAAAGGTGGGGGACAAGGGAGAAGGAAGGCTGCAAGCTCAGAGGGTTCCCAAAACACCAGCATGGAGGAGACCAAACCTGAGTTTCTCCTACACCAAGAACTCCACACCACCACTGAGGACAGGCCTGCTCAGAGGACCTGCAGCACACAGGACATGGCCCCTCCGCATAGCAGCCCCTCCTGCCCGTGAAGGCGAGTGGGCCCAGCCACTCCACAACACTGCTGCTTCCAGGCTGGGGTCCAAGGAGACCAGGGCACTGGGGGAGAAGCCAAAGCTCCGTAACTGCTGGTGCACAACAGAAATCTGCTTAAATGGCCACGTCCTCACCCACCCACGCTGGGCCTGGGTCTGAGACAGAATCACGGAAAGTGGGCAGAAGCTGGGTTCAGTGGCCAGGCTGGCACAGCCACGACCTGCACTGAGAAACACGACTGCCACACAGCACCCACCTCACACTGGGCCAGCTCCACACACTGCCCCACACACTTGCAGGAAGCCACAAAAAGCTCCCCTTCATTAGAACCCCCTGCCACTCCGCAGAGTGAGCAGAGCCCAAGTCAAAGGCACAAAAACACACGTCACCAATCACTTCCCTGTGAAATGAGGTCCTCACCAGGGCCACATCCACAGACGCCTTCAACAAAGTCCCCTCCTGTGCCAGCGCCAGCCATCTCCCCCAGGTACAGGTCACTGCTGCGCTGCAGAGCCACTCACCACCCAGCTATTGCACACGTGACTCAGGGACAGCACCCCAGAGGAGCTGCATGCAGCACCCAGGAGGAGGCACCGTGAGGGAGAAAGCCAGGCTGTGCCCGATTTCCCAGGAGGAAGACGCACCTGGCAGACAGCACTGAGGACACAGCAAGAAAGTAGCCGCCAGCGCCACGGGTAGTATATTTCCTCCAAAAGGAAGACACAGTGCTCAAGGCACTCCCACCACCCTGTGCAGACTCTCCAGCTCAGCTTGCACCGCATGGCTTCCCCTCACCAGGGAGGAACGGACTCCAGGCAAGAGCCCGCACCCAGCAATGAGGACACTCTAGAGCCTGGCGACCAGACTGCCCACTGAGCCAGTGGAACCTGGCTGCCACCTCTTCCCTCTAAAGGGAGGTGCTGGGCCAAGAGCTGCTTGTACTGTCAGTGGGGAGCCCCGCCAAGACAGAGGTCAGCAGCCCAAGGCTGCCGGCCCTGAGCGGGCCTTTTTGGTCCCTCCAGGGGGCCCTGGAGGAGGGCTCTTCCGTTGCTGCTGCTTCTCCAGCTGCTGCAGCAGTCTCTCCTCCTTCTTCTTCAGGTAGGAGGTCATGTTGTCAAAGGTGGCCTTGTACAGGCTGCGGAAGCCATCTGCAGCACCAACAGAGCCTATCACGGGGACAAAAACAGAGGCCCGTCAGGACTCAGCAGTTGAATGCAAAGAGCCAAAACTCAGAATTCCGAGAGGGCCACCATGATGCCTGCCTCCTGGTGTCTGCACCCTGGGGACTTGCTTCTAACAGAATGAGGCAAAAAGGAAAGGGATGGACGTGGGAAACCAGGGCACAAAGGCACTTTCCTGCAGGCTGTGTGCTGTCTGGCAAAGGCCAAAGGGCAGGGAACGGTGGGCCACCAGCTGTGAGAACCCAACTCCACCCCCAGCAAGGAAGCGAGCAGGGTGGGCCTGTCGGGGTAGACTCAAGACAGCAGCTCCTTGACTGTAGCCTACAAGGCCTCTCTTGAGTTGTGCCCCTGACCCACAGAAAGACGACCGGTGTTAGGGAGGCAAGTGTGGAATGATCTGCATGCAGCCACAGATGTCCAAGGCCTGCCATGGTCCAGAGGCCTGAGGGCAGCCATAGGTGTAGCCTGGCAGGCATGGTCTCTCCTGGCCAGGAGACACCCAGGGCTCTCAGTGACAGTAACCAGTGGCTGTCCTGCCTCACCCTGCACCTAGGCATGGCTGCTAGCATCCTGTGGCCACGCCACTGCTCTGGGGATGCTCAGACTGAGGTGGGCCTCCCCAACACCATCCCCACCCCTACCCGGCAAACAGGCCATTTTTGTCTACAGAACACCTTAGAAAGTGATGGCAGGCTTTGGCCTGAGTCCATGTGAGGTGATCCTCAGCAGGACAGGACTGAGCCAGTTAAGGCCCCTGAACAACGAGAGGGCAAGGGGGCAGTAGGTGCTGGGCGCTGAGCTGCGCCTGGGGGTCCCCACACAGTTAGCCGTAGGGCCCGTTGAAGATGCTGCTAGAGTAGATCCAGACCATGCCAGGGCCCACACCTCAACTTCCAGCCAGGATGGGAAAGAGCAAAGGAAAGGTGGGGAGGCAGCGCATAAGCCACCCACAACCCACAGAGCTTCACAGAGGACACTTCAGGGCACTGCCACACAAATACCTCCAAAGCCATGTTTAAGTTCAAACCCTTTAGACTCTAAGGAACCCAAACTTCAACTGGAAAAGACTGATTTTGGAGGATTTCTTCTGAGCAACATAGGCTGGGTCTGAACAGTCCTGCAGACATGGCCACCTTCAGTCTCTGGTCCACAAAAGCATGAGGGAACACCGGCAGGTGAGGCAGCAGGTTCTGCGTCTCAGGGGGCAGACAGAGGTGGCCAACACTGTGGCAGTATCCTCTACACCTGGGCCCCAGGCCAACCAGCAAATGTGGCTCCCACAGCCTTGACCACCCTGCTGCATCTGCAGAGGCATGGGCCAGCAGCCTACAGCCTCTTCACCAGCACAGGGCCTCCTGCTGTCAGCACAGTGCTGCCCCACGCCTGCCTGGTGTGCGGAAGCCTGCCTGTGTGTGGCATCCATTGCAGTGAGCCTGTCCTGAACTCTGGTCTAGGGCCTGATGAGCAGCCCTCTGTCAGGTTCTTACCTTCCAACATGGCCCAGTGTCCACGGAGATGACTGGCCAGCCTCTGTAACACAGCACTTTCAGGAACAGACTAGAGGTGACAAAGGCCCCAATAAGAAGATGGGAGACACCAGCAGCAGCAAGAAGGAGGCCAGGAAGCAGGTGCCAGGAAGCTCCCTGTGAAGCCAGTGAGGCAGGACCTGGGCCTGGGGTGCGGACAGGCCACCCCGGCAGCACTGGGCCTCCCAGTCAGCTTCTTTCAGACAAAGACCCCTGCGGGCTCATGCTTCCGGCACAGGCCAGGGGATTTAGCAAAGCATGGAGTTTGCAAAGGACATGATCCCCCTCCTCCCGGTCCCTGGCATGACAGGGCAAGGAGGCGGCTAGGCCTACTGCCCACGCCCCGTCCTCTGCCCCAGGGGCTCCACGTGTTCCAAGTGCCCACCAATAGCAATAACTGAGCCTGCACACACAAGGCACAGACAATGCTATCCCAGCTTCATGACTGAAGTACGTGTGGGACAGGACGTGGAACCCCAGAGAAAACTCCTGATGGCAACCCCTGCCCCAAGAACATGCCCACACCACAGCGGGGACAGCAGGGCTGGCCCTCTGCTCCCTTTACCCTGGGACACAGCCTGGGACTCAGAAATGATCAGGCTCAAAGGGCTCAGGGCAATGAGAAAATCATGGCTGCCCCACAGCCCCAGTCTTACAGGACAGAGGGCCCTGGACACAGGCTGCTCAGTCTCACCTGCCACTGGCCACGCACAGGCCTCCAGAGCACCAGGGGGCTTTCATGGCAGTCCTGCAGAACCCACAGGCCCTGGGTCTCCTCAAACGCCACATCCCACACCCGGTGTGGAAAAGTCAACTGCTGTCTGAACGCCAGCTGCTGTCCGCTGGCCTCAAGATGGAAGATGAGGACCACAGGGAGGCTTTCCAGGAGAGAGAGGATGGTTATGACCGCACTGCAGGCCTGTGGGGCCTGACACGGCTGCAGCTCAGCCCTCGCCCGACAGCGTCACCCTCAAGACCAACAGTGGGAGATGCCCCAACCAGGAGCCCCAACTGAGGTACCCGAACACCTGCGAGGTGACAGGCGTTTGCTGTCCATGCCCCTGAGTTCTGGGGCAACTTCTTACACAGCAAGCACTAACCAACACAGGACAAAGGACAAAGAACAAAGAATGAGGATGGCCACCCCAGCCACAGAGCCGTGCACAGAAGCCTGGGCTCTGGGCAGTACCTCCCCACTCTCCAAACCTACACCTTCATTCCCAGGATGAGCCAGGACTGCCTCCCCAGACTTGTCACAGGGCGAAATACAGAATGCAGAAAGCACCAGAAGACCTGTCCTAGCTCCAAAAGTGTCTGTGATGTCTCCACCCTAGCATGGCAGCCTCCACTGGGCCAGCTCTGAGTGGCGGGGACTGGAGACCACAGAGGCCACGGTGACCTGTAAGCTCCAAGGTGGAAAGCCCACCAAGAGCACCAGGACTCACGTGCCACAGGGAGCACAAGGGGCGGGGCTGCACCAGCAGCACTGTCCACCCCTCCACAAGGACACAGGCAGGACCACTGAGCAATCCATCTGCCTCCCCTCCCGATGGCTTACCTGTCACACAGAAGTGCCACACAGCTCTCCTGGGCCCAGAATGCAATCCTGGATGCGGCAAACCTCTGCAGAGAAAAAGGGCTCTGAGTCAGTGCCGCCCCGCAGGCTGCACACTCCCTCACAGGAAGGCAGAGCCCCCAGTGCCGCACTCCCCAGCCTCAGCAGGCAAGGCAGGGTGGGCACCCAGAACACTATGGAAATCAGTGGGAAAGAAGGGAACAGCTGGCTCCCCTGTCCTCTCAACTCCAAACAAGGGGACAGCAAAAGCTTCTCCTGGGCCTCAGTAGACCCTGCAGGCCTGTGCAATGCCTTCAAAGCCCAAGAATTGCTGCAAAAGCTAGAGGAGGAGGAGCAAGGGGCATGACTCCACAACCACCACCCCACAGGCTCTACTCTTCCCAGCACAGGAGACGACAGAAACAAAGACAGCTCACAGAACCCTGAGGCTCGCAAAGCAGAGGACAAGGCTTACTACTCTCCTGGCCAGCAGAGCAGAGGGCAGAAGCCACGCCACCCTGTTCTCACGCAGAGCAACTGGCCTAGTGGGGAACGTGATCTATATCTCAGGGAGCGCCTGGGTGCAGCCCAGGTGCCAAGACACACCATAAAGGATAGAGCACTGTGGTGGGCTGCCTGCCCTGCCACAGACGAAGCCGAGGTGAGGTCCCTCACTAAGCACCACCGTCTTCTCCACTTCCAAGTGGGACTAGAGGCTTTTCTCTCATTTGCTGTCTGAATGCACAAAGTAAGACAATTTGTTTTCCACCTATGTGACTGCATGTGTTCAGAATTAGAAACGCTGTACATGATTTCTCCCAAACTGGAAGAACGCTGGCACCGACAGCAAAGATGTGTCTGACAGATAACTCTTTGCACACAATGCAGGCACCTGGAGAGACGCCCTGCACACACCCAATCACCCAGACAAGTGCTGCAGCTACCTTGGGGCCCTGAGGCTCCACCGGCTCCTGCAGGCTGGCCAGGTCACAGCATTGCAGCTGGCGGCCACTTCTGTACTCCCAGAGCCGCAGGGTGCAGTCCTGCAAAAAAAGACAGTTTAGCACACAGGGTCGCAGCAGGCCTCCAGCTCCACAAGAGCCAATCATGTGGTGGGCGGGGAGGGAGATGGGGATGGGGAGTTACATGACTCTGAAGACAGCTGGGTGTGGTCAGGGGGTCAGGGCTGCCCTTGTGAGCTAAAGGTTCTCTGTAAAGATGCAAATATCCCAGCAGCACTGCCCAACCATCCTGGGTATGGTGCCTCCTACCACTTGGGAAGCTGAGGCAGGAAGACTGCAAGTTCAAAGCCAACCTCAGCAACTTATCAAGGCCCTACCTCGAGACAAAAATAAAAAGGGCTGGGGATGTGGCTCAGTGTTGAAGTGCCCCTGGGTTCAATCCTTAGTACCAAAAAAGAAAAAGAGGTGAATGTCCAGAAGACACAGCATGATGGGATAGGAATCCGAGGCAGCCAGACGCCATGTGCCAGGAGGTCCTAACCCAGACCTGCTGTGCTGGGGCCAGGTGTGCACACATGCAGACGCTCACACACCACAGCCACTTCCACACACACCTCACACACTACACCAACCAGACTACACACACACCACACGTCACAGACTGCACCCAGCCCCAAATGAGCGACTGTGGGCAAGGAGCAACCCTGGGCAGTTTAAGATGCAGAAAGCAAGTGCCATCTAGTGGACACCATGGGGGAGCAGGGATGCATGGACCACAGACAGAGACAAATTCCTCTGCTCCCATGGCTCTCCACCTTCCCCAAGCAGCAGCCAGTGGTGGGCACCTGCTGAGCACTGGCACTCACCCCTGAGGAGGACAGCAGCAGCTCAGGATGGCTGGGCACCACGAGGATCCGGCTCACAAACCTACAGTGGGACGAGAGGCCACCTTTCACCTCAGGAAGGGAACCCTCCCTCAGCCCCCACAGAACGGCTAGTGCTGTGGAGAGCCAGGTGATGGCCCCTGGCATTATGACATGATACCATGTCCTTCGGGGTCCCACAATGCAACGACCTCCACCTCGTGTCCCTCTACAGCGGCTCTGACTGGCAGCACCCCAACCAGCTCCCTGAGCACCTGCCTCTACCCAAAATGCCTGCACCCTTGGGGGGCCAGACAGCAGAACCACACCACAGATCAGACCCTGAGGTCCCCGACATAAGCAGCCAGGGATCAGAACCCTGGGCGGCCCGGCCAGTCACCATGCTCAGCCTGCACCAGCAGACAACTCACTCGGCAGCCACTCTCCCATCCAAAGAGCCACTGGGGGCCCTGAGCGACCTGGCTCGCCAGGAAGCCCCTCTGCTGGCGAACACAGGCCGACAGCTCCCTGCTCTTCCCCACCTCTAATGCAGTGCCCTCCAGTGATCACTGGGGCAAGGGCTCCCAGGCGCTTCCTTGTCCCCATCAGACAAGGCCTCTCCAAGTGTCACCCTGGCCTGGGCCCAGGGGCGCCGTCTGCCAGGGAACCCAATTCCTAGACTCAGGTCCTCCAAGAAGAAAAAGCCCACTGGCATGCATCCCATAAGTACTCATGTCCCAACGCACACGTCCCACCAACACGCATCCCCCAGGCCCTCGAGTCCCACAGGCACACCATGTCCCACCAACACGCATCCCCCAGGCCCTCAGTCCCACAGGCACACCATGTCCCACCAACACGCATCCCCCAGGCCCTCAGTCCCACAGGCACACCATGTCCCAGCAACACGCGTCCAACAGGCCCTCAGTCCCACAGGCACACCATGTCCCACCAACACGCATCCCCCAGGCCCTCGAGTCCCACAGGCACACCATGTCCCACCAACACGCGTCCAACAGGCCCTCAGTCCCACAGGCACACCATGTCCCACCAACACACGTCCAACAGGCCCTCAGTCCCACAGGCACACCATGTCCCACCAACACACGTCCAACAGGCCCTCAGTCCCACAGGCACACCATGTCCCACCAACACACGTCCAACAGGCCCTCAGTCCCACAGGCACACCATGTCCCACCAACACGCGTCCAACAGGCCCTCAGTCCCACAGGCACACCATGTCCCACCAACACGCGTCCAACAGGCCCTCAGTCCCACAGGCACACCATGTCCCACCAACACGCATCCCCCAGGCCCTCAGTCCCACAGGCACACCATGTCCCAGCAACACGCGTCCAACAGGCCCTCAGTCCCACAGGCACACCATGTCCCACCAACACGCATCCCCCAGGCCCTCGAGTCCCACAGGCACACCATGTCCCACCAACACGCGTCCAACAGGCCCTCAGTCCCACAGGCACACCATGTCCCACCAACACACGTCCAACAGGCCCTCAGTCCCACAGGCACACCATGTCCCACCAACACGCGTCCAACAGGCCCTCAGTCCCACAGGCACACCATGTCCCACCAACACACGTCCAACAGGCCCTCAGTCCCACAGGCACACCATGTCCCACCAACACGCATCCCCCAGGCCCTCAGTCCCACAGGCACACCATGTCCCACCAACACGCGTCCAACAGGCCCTCAGTCCCACAGGCACACCATGTCCCACCAACACACGTCCAACAGGCCCTCAGTCCCACAGGCACACCATGTCCCACCAACACGCGTCCAACAGGCCCTCAGTCCCACAGGCACACCATGTCCCACCAACACGCATCCCCCAGGCCCTCAGTCCCACAGGCACACCATGTCCCACCAACACGCGTCCAACAGGCCCTCAGTCCCACAGGCACACCATGTCCCACCAACACGCGTCCAACAGGCCCTCAGTCCCACAGGCACACCATGTCCCACCAACACGCGTCCAACAGGCCCTCAGTCCCACAGGCACACCATGTCCCACCAACACGCGTCCAACAGGCCCTCAGTCCCACAGGCACACCATGTCCCAGCAACACGCGTCCAACAGGCCCTCAGTCCCACAGGCACACCATGTCCCACCAACACGCGTCCCCCAGGCCCTCAGTCCCACAGGCACACCATGTCCCACCAACACACGTCCAACAGGCCCTCAGTCCCACAGGCACACCATGTCCCAGCAACACGCGTCCAACAGGCCCTCAGTCCCACAGGCACACCATGTCCCAGCAACACGCGTCCAACAGGCCCTCAGTCCCACAGGCACACCATGTCCCAGCAACACGCGTCCAACAGGCCCTCAGTCCCACAGGCACACCATGTCCCAGCAACACGCGTCCAACAGGCCCTCAGTCCCACAGGCACACCATGTCCCAGCAACACGCGTCCAACAGGCCCTCAGTCCCACAGGCACACCATGTCCCACCAACACGCGTCCAACAGGCCCTCAGTCCCACAGGCACACCATGTCCCACCAACACGCGTCCAACAGGCCCTCAGTCCCACAGGCACACCATGTCCCACCAACACGCGTCCCCCAGGCCCTCAGTCCCACAGGCACACCATGTCCCACCAACACGCGTCCCCCAGGCCCTCAGTCCCACAGGCACACCATGTCCCACCAACACGCGTCCCCCAGGCCCTCAGTCCCACAGGCACACCATGTCCCACCAACACACGTCCAACAGGCCCTCAGTCCCACAGGCACACCATGTCCCACCAACACGCGTCCAACAGGCCCTCAGTCCCACAGGCACACCATGTCCCACCAACACGCGTCCCCCAGGCCCTCAGTCCCACAGGCACACCATGTCCCACCAACACGCGTCCAACAGGCCCTCAGTCCCACAGGCACACCATGTCCCACCAACACACGTCCAACAGGCCCTCAGTCCCACAGGCACACCATGTCCCACCAACACGCATCCCCCAGGCCCTCAGTCCCACAGGCACACCATGTCCCACCAACACGCGTCCAACAGGCCCTCAGTCCCACAGGCACACCATGTCCCACCAACACGCGTCCAACAGGCCCTCAGTCCCACAGGCACACCATGTCCCACCAACACGCGTCCAACAGGCCCTCAGTCCCACAGGCACACCATGTCCCACCAACACGCGTCCAACAGGCCCTCAGTCCCACAGGCACACCATGTCCCACCAACACGCATCCCCCAGGCCCTCAGTCCCACAGGCACACCATGTCCCACCAACACGCATCCCCCAGGCCCTCAGTCCCACAGGCACACCATGTCCCACCAACACGCGTCCCCCAGGCCCTCAGTCCCACAGGCACACCATGTCCCAGCAACACGCGTCCAACAGGCCCTCAGTCCCACAGGCACACCATGTCCCACCAACACGCGTCCAACAGGCCCTCAGTCCCACAGGCACACCATGTCCCACCAACACGCGTCCAACAGGCCCTCAGTCCCACAGGCACACCACGTCCCACCAACACGCGTCCCCCAGGCCCTCAGTCCCACAGGCACACCATGTCCCACCAACACGCGTCCAACAGGCCCTCAGTCCCACAGGCACACCATGTCCCACCAACACGCATCCCCCAGGCCCTCAGTCCCACAGGCACACCATGTCCCAGCAACACGCGTCCAACAGGCCCTCAGTCCCACAGGCACACCATGTCCCACCAACACGCATCCCCCAGGCCCTCAGTCCCACAGGCACACCATGTCCCACCAACACGCATCCCCCAGGCCCTCGAGTCCCACAGGCACACCATGTCCCACCAACACACGTCCAACAGGCACTCAGTCCCACAGGCACACCATGTCCCACCAACACGCATCCCCCAGGCCCTCAGTCCCACAGGCACACCATGTCCCACCAACACACGTCCAACAGGCCCTCAGTCCCACAGGCACACCATGTCCCACCAACACACGTCCAACAGGCCCTCAGTCCCACAGGCACACCATGTCCCACCAACACGCGTCCCCCAGGCCCTCAGTCCCACAGGCACACCATGTCCCACCAACACGCGTCCAACAGGCCCTCAGTCCCACAGGCACACCATGTCCCACCAACACGCGTCCAACAGGCCCTCAGTCCCACAGGCACACCATGTCCCACCAACACGCGTCCAACAGGCCCTCAGTCCCACAGGCACACCATGTCCCACCAACACGCGTCCAACAGGCCCTCAGTCCCACAGGCACACCATGTCCCACCAACACGCGTCCAACAGGCCCTCAGTCCCACAGGCACACCATGTCCCACCAACACGCATCCCCCAGGCCCTCAGTCCCACAGGCACACCATGTCCCAGCAACACGCGTCCAACAGGCCCTCAGTCCCACAGGCACACCATGTCCCACCAACACGCGTCCAACAGGCACTCAGTCCCACAGGCACACCATGTCCCAGCAACACGCGTCCAACAGGCACTCAGCAGCAAAGAGCAGGACTAGCTTCCACGGGCTGGAAATCAAGCTCAAGGCCAACTGCTGTTGACTTATTAAGGCACTGAAAACACATCGAGATCCATCAAGCAGCTCCTGCACACCACACACTGCACTGCAGGCTGGCACCACGAGCATGCTGGAATATGGGGTGACAATTACCCAAGGCCACAGAGCTCGGGACGGCTCTGTTCAACAGAAAGAACGCAAGCCATCCAGGCAGTCAGCTAAATGCTTTCCTCTCATGAAACTGTAACCAGCCTCTGGCCTGCACTCACTCTGTGTGCCCCAATTAATCCTGGAACTTCCAAATCCAACCCTATTCCACCCACCCCAACCTCCACAACCCCCCACCTTCCAGACCACCTACCTTCCTCTCACCTGTCCCCACATCTATGGTACCAAGTCCTAGTGAGTGCCCCTTCATACCCTCCCACAAAGTCCTGCTTGGGTCCACCCAAGGCAAGACAGGCTGGTCCTCGTCCCCTAACACACCCAGCTCTTAATGGCCAACATGGGCACTGACCAAGGAAGGAGTTCTCCAAACAAGGCCCCCTCACCAGCAGTGTGGACACCGGGTGAGGGACAGCACACAAGGCGGCAGTCAATGCCTCTCACACGTCCCTTCGCTCTGGGCATCCATGGGCCCCCTCACTGGGTGAGTGCTAGGACAGCCACCAGCTGGGCAGGGCCAGCCGAGGAAGAACTCGTTGCTTTGGCAAAGGGGTTTCGGTGGTTCCAGGTGTGAGGCCCTGCTGTTCTGCACCAGGGCCCCACTTATCTGCCTTAAGCCTGAGGTCCCTGCACTCACTCCGTGTGTCCCAGGCAGAAGGCCTCAATGCTGTGTGGTGCAGCGGCCCAGCTGACGCGGATCTTCTCATCCCGGTCAGCAGTAAGCACGAAGCGGTCATCAGGACTCACAGCCTTGCGTCACCAGGGGTCAGAGAACAAAGAGACACTCACTGGCCACTCCACAGTACCACAGGACCCCCGATCTTCTCCCATTAGTCCCCTATGGAAGGCCACCTCTGAGGCCTGCCTAAAACTGTGCCCCACACCAGCCACCAAGGCCTGGAGCTAGACAGGGGGTCCTGCCCCTCCTCTCACCTCTGTGAAATCACTGGGCACCCCCTGCCCCCCATGGGTCTCCAATGTCCCCAGCCCTTCTTCTTCATCCCAGACAAGGGCAATTAATCCTGGAACATCCAAACCCAACCCTTATTCAACCCACCCCAACCTCCACAACCCCCCACTTCCAGACCACCTACCTTCCTCTCACCTGTCCCCACATCTAGTAGTCACCAAGTCCTAGTGAGTACCCCTTCACACCCTCCCGCAATGTCCCTGCTTGGGTCCACCCCAGCTCCACCACTCTCCAGACGGCTGGGAAACACCAGGTTGGGGCTGGGTCCTGGGAGAAGGCCTCAGAGCACATGGCGCTGCTCTGCTTCCCACCTCCCTCCCCTCTGTCATCCCAAGCTGGGGTCCCCCAGGAAGCTGTCCTTCACGTCTAGAACCACACAACGACTCCTAACTCACAGGTCCCCTTCCATCCTGCTGACCACTCCACCTGCCTCGATTCCATTCTAAGCTCCTCCTGCTCTGGGAGACCCCCAGCTCCTCCCCTTAGACCCTTCAGCCTCTGCCCTACCAGGGCGCCAGCTGGAGCGGACAACAAGTCAGCGTGCCCCTACATACCACGTCCAGCAGCATGGACAGGTGCCCGAGCTCCAGCCTGCCACCTCCATGGGGCTCCAGCACCGAGAAGGAGTAGACGTCTCCAGACTTGTCGGCCACCAAGACCCTCTCCTCAGAGGCTGTGAAGGTCAGAGCCGTGCACCTCCTCACCACTACCCTGAAGAGCAGAGACACACGGGTTAGCAGCCACAGGTCAGCTCAGCTGCAGGCCTTCACACCTATGCTGCCGGCCCCCGGCCCAGCTAGCCTGGTTCAGCTTGGAGCTGTCCACTTTACAACTGTGTGAAAGCACACCCATACAGTCACTCTTTGTTTCCTTCTGTAGAATATTCAGTGCCTTACACAGGATGTTCAACACCCTGCAGCAGAACCAGGCTTCAGTGCATGATTTTACCAGCTATAGGCTCAGGAAAGCGTCCTTAGCATTTAAAGCAGGTGAGGCTAACCCAGGATGCTCTATAGATTTGGTGTAACACATGTATTTTCAGCCTAAGGAGTTTACTGGGACGTGATCCTATTCTAAGTCCAGGGGCCTCTGTGCCCTGTTGCCTATGGCAACACATGTGCCCGTCCAGCCAGGGAAGATGATGCCAAAATAACAAAGCAATGCTGAGAACCACATCACAGCCAGTGCCCTAGGCTGAGTGCAGCTCAGTGGCAGAGCACTTGCCTGGCACACACCAGGCCCTGGGTTCCTCCCCAGCACGCACACACAAAGCCCTACCTTGGGACTAATTTTACTTCAATAATTTTTCCTCAAGAAAATTGCTCCTGGCCAGATGTGGAAGTGCACACCTGTAATCCCAGTGGCTTGGGAGGCTGAGGCAGGAAGATCAAGATTGCAAAGTTCAAAGCCAGCCTCAACAACTTAGCAAGGCCTTAAACAACTTAGCAAGACCCTGACTCAAAGTAAAACATAAAAGGACTGGAGATGTGGCTCACTGGTGAAGCACTCCTGGGTTCCATCCCTGGTATCAAAAAAAGAAAACTACTCCGAAAGGAAGGAAGGAAGGAGGGAGGGAGGGAGGGAGAAAATAAATTATTCTTGGTGATAAGACCGGGGTGGCAGGTACAGGAGTATGTGATGTAAAGTCCTCTCAGCTCAGCTGTATGTTTGAAACCTGTCGTGACATAATGCTGAGGAAATGGCCTGTGGCCCCAGAACCTTTGCCATGCCTGTGCAGGAAATGTGGGTGGGCTTCACCAATATGAGAAGGCCACTATCAGGGACAAAAGCAAAGGCCACCATCTGGGGCCCATGGTCCTTGACTCTCAACACCCAAGGGCCCACCTGACCTCCCACTGTTCTCCACAGCCTCCATGGAAAGCTGCTGGTGCTGCTGCATCTCACACATATTGCAGGGGTGTCTCACTCCTACAGGTGCCAGGGCACCATTCCTCACCCAACACAGGGCAGCAGCGAAAATGGCCCTGAGTCCCCGCAAGTCCCTGGCTGGAAGGCCACAGTACAGCAGGGAGCTCGGAAGCGGGTGGGGCACCATTCAGTTGGCACTGAATTCAGCACACTCATAAAAACCTTTGATCTGGGTTGCCAAGGCCTGCCACATCTGCCAGCTGGTTCTATACGAGATGCAGCTACATTCAAGCCTCTGCTTAACCAGGGTCAGCACTCTGAGTAGCAAGATGCCCATCACTCTCCAGGCAAGGCATCTGGGGTCCACCCCCCACAGCACAGGCTGCTCTCCACAGCACGCTCCACCTGCACTTCATCACAGCCCGCCCTGCTGAGCCCACGCCCCGGAAGGGCGAACTCCAGCAAAACAGGCTCCCTGCAGCTGGGCCTCCAGAAGGGAGCTGAAGAAGGGGGGGTGTGGCAGGGTAAACACAGAGGAAACAAAGAACAACAGAAAGATAATTAGGCTCTGGGGCAGGATTAATCAAAATTCTCTCTCAGAGCACGCCACAATGTCAACAAACAGCCCGTACTGTGCCAACAAGGAGCCAAGCGGGCAGCTCCAACAAAGCCCTACCTGGAGACCAGGACACACCTCCAGTAGTCTCCACCCCAGGACAGCGGCACAGATGCAGCCCCCAGCTCCACAGGATGCTCTGCCTTGTGCCAGCTGGGAGCTCTCTGCCTCTCAGTTAGGTCTGTCCCCACAGTGACTAGGATGCAGCTCAGCTGCAGGGAGTAGACTTAAGACTCCAAGGGAGTTAGGTGGCACAATGGGACAGATGTCGCCACTGTTAAATATCCCAGTTCCCAGGACCCCAGAGAACTGAGGTAGTGGCCCCAATAACCTTCTGATCCTGTCGGGGCCTGGTCTGGGCACTTCCCCTTCCATCCACAGAGTCATTGGATTCTTATTAGAGCCCTACACAACAGAGCAAATGCTCGGCTCTGCAGGGTCCCTCAGAGCTAACCTGGCTCAGCCTGAACTGGCACTGCCGTGAGCCTATCTCCAGAGCTGCCATCGCAGGCCTGCCAGGGCTCCAAGGGCTTCAGATGCCATACCCACACTGGCCCCAGTTCCCCAAATTCACATTCCCAGCCACCAGACTCCCCACCATCCCAACACCTGCAGGCAGAGCAAACCCAGATCTGACTTCCTGGCACTCTGCCCTCTGGGTGCCAGTACCAATCTCTAATGGGTACTCTCTGGAATGAGGTGATTTCACGTTCATAAATGCATATCAAAGAATACAAAAGAGGGCTCGGGTTGTGGCTCAGAGGCAGAGCACTCTTGCCTAGCATGCGTGAGGCACTGGGTTCGATCCTCAACACCACAAAAAAATAAAGATGTTGTGTCCATCTATAACTAAAAAAAAAAAAAAACATAAAAGACAAAGAAAGTAAAAAGCAAATGTGCATGTCAAAATTGAAGGTACCATCTGTCACCCGGTGCCCTCATCTTCAATTCCTTGGCCTCAGTTCCAGGGCAGGAGAGGGTCTCCTGATCTGCCCAGGTCCCAGGTCCTCTGATCTCCTGTCACTCTAAATTGCCACCTGAAGAAGAACCACTGTTGCCCACAATTTCCACCTTGGCTTTGCTTCAAACACCCCTAATATTAAGTCTGAAAGCAGCAGCATGCCAACATGGGAGTGACAGTCTGGTCCCAACTCAATTGAGCCCCCAACAGCATATGACCTCAGCCAGTCAACTACACATAAACGGCAGGTGTGTGGAACCCCAAAAATTAAACTGCACTTCAAATACATTAAAGATAGGCATTTTTACCAGGCACAGCAGTAGCACACGCCTATCAGCCCAGCTATTCAAGAAGCTGAAGCATGAGGATTGCAAGTTCACTGCCAACCTGAGGGACTTTGCTAGGTGCTGTCTCAAAATAAAATAGAAAGGGTTAGGGATGTACAGGTTACATTCAACTTGCACTCAGTACCACCAAAAAAAAAGAAAAAGATGGACATTTTTTTTTTGAGGAGGGGATCCATCAGAAGGGTTTGTGCTCCCAATAAAATGTCACTAGGCAGACCCCCCTCAGTGTGACTGGACTGGCCCCTGCACACCAGTCAGCTGATCACGCCATGCATGTGGTTCTGCGCTCTCATGTCTTAGCGCACAGTAGCTCCCACTGTTCTGATGAAACCACCTCATCTTGCTCTCCCTTCCCATCCTCATCCTTGCCCCAGAAATCTCTCCTTAGACCCACAAAGAGAGGGTAAAGACCCAGCATTGGAAATTCACAAACACCAAATTTTAAAGGAATTTAAAAAGAAGAAAGCTGAAGAATATGCCAGTAGGTCTTAGGAGGAAGGTAGCAATGAATACACATCTGTCCACTACTACACACACCCCAAAGGGCTATTCACCCTACAGTTCCATCCAGAGACGGTGACAAAGTGCCTCCTGCTGGGCTCAGGGAAATGCCAGAGAAGAGGCCATGTGAGGGCGACCCCAGGCCCTTAATGGCTCAAGGCCACCAAGCCACAGCACAGGGTACCCAGGGCTCACCAGCTCCCAGGCAGGTGCTAGCACCTGCCCCATGTCCACAGCAGAGCTTGGGCTTTGCCACCCACTGTCCCCACTGCATCCATCACACCATCCGCCCTCCACACCACCTCATGCCTACATACACAAAGTCACCCACCAGTGTCAGTTTAAAACCAGAAACAAACCTGTAATTAAAGGGAAAAACGATCAGGTGCCAACTGGTGTGTGCTCTGCCAAGGTAGTACTGCCCACCTCAGAGTTCATCAGGACTTTAAGGGATCACCAACATACTAACTTCAAAAAGAAGACCCAAAGCACCTCTCCACAGACAACTGCAAAGAGCATGAAGAACTACTGGCCTCGTTCTTGTCACTAATGAGATCCACACACTGCCCGCGGGACTGACTGGCACTGCAGGAGTCCTGCCCCTGAGTTATCCCATCTTATCAGCCCCACAGTCACACAGAACCCCCCTCGAGAATCCTCGTCCCAACACAGGTGCAGGGACCCAGACTCCCAGAGTGGCCCGATCCCTGCGAGGCCCAGGCGCTGGCTCTTTCATCAGAGTATGGTCCAGCAGCAGGGAAGACACATCCCCATATGGCTGTGTGGGGAGAGAGGGGCCCCTAGCCACCCCGAGCTGAACACATCAGCACACCATGTGCAAGCCTCGCACTTGAGAGAAACAGGAGGAGCACACCAGTGTTCCTGCACAGGGACGCCACCAATGCTGAGCTCAAGAGGATGGCTTTCTGTTCTCATCTTGCACGTCTCTGTGGTTTCCAATTGTCTGAATGAACCAAAATCAAAGGGAAAACATGGTAAAAGCTATGTGGTAGCCTATATTCCAGGGGAGCCAGGCAGAATCAAGAACTCACTCTGCACTCCCACAATTAAGCCTACAACTTTACCACAACTCAGGGCTCGGGAGACCATGTTGCTAGGGTCCCAGACAGTGCTAACCACAGGGCAGCTCAAGAATCACACATCCACATCAATTCTCAAGCCAGGCCTTTGAGTTTAGCAACCAAAGCAAGTGTACTGAAGACACCATCCAGTCCCCACAGCTATCAGCATATAATACCCTGCATTGTGCCAGCACTGCTGAAAGGCCCAATGAACCTTCTATCAGCAAACTCACTGAAACCACCAGGAAAAAAACTGTTTCCTAACACAAACAGGGCTCCTCACATTGTGATGAAACAAAGGCACTTCCTTGTGTGTGGTGCTGGGAATCAAATCCAGGGCCTTGAATATGCTCAAGTGCAATGCTCTGAACCTGCACCCTGTCCCCAGCGGCGCTCTAGATTCTGGAGTTAGGTATAGCTCGCCCATTCACCAGGTCTATGAGACAGCGGGTTGGGGCAATCTGAGCTCTACAGCATCCTGATTCTCAAAGTGTGGCCTGGCAGTGCTGCCATCACCCAGGAGCACCTGAAATCAAACTGGGGGCTGGAGACTGGCTGAGCAACAAAGCACAGGCTTGGCATGCACCAGGTCCTGTGTTCATGAAAGCCCCAGTGCCAAAATACATACACAAGCAAACCATAGCTGGTCCAGCCCAGACCAGTGCATGTCCAGCCTGCATGATCACAAGGACTAGGTGACCACGTCTCCCTTACATTGCCAAAGAACTGCCCTTGGCTTGTTCAGATCATGTCATTTATAATATCTTTTTGAGACCAAAGCCCCTTGGAGACTCCGTAGGGGTCACAAATAAACTTAGCAGTCAGTATTAGGAAAACAAGATCAACTATTATGGACTCAACCTTCCCCCACACCCCTGTGTTGAAGCCCTGACCTACCCAGTACCTCAGAATGTGCCTCTATTTGAGTAGGGCCTTTACAGAGCCATACAGACTCAACTGAGCCCTGTTCCAACCTGACTGCCTCCTTATAGGAGCTCGAAACACAGAAACACACAGGACAGATGACCGCGTGAGGACACAGGAAGAAGCTATGTGCAAATCAGGACAGGGGATCCAGGAAGGACCAACCCTGAGACACCTTGATCTCCAACTCCAGCTTCCAGGACGGAGAACAAACGTCCATGGTTTAAGCTGCCTGATGACAGTCACCTTGCTAAGGAGCACGAGCAGACTGAACACCAACCTTCTGCCTTGCCTCCCAGGTCCCCACAGGTGGTCAGAGACCCAAAGTCAAGACCAGCCAGCTGCAAAGCCCCACAAGGCCGGCAGGAGCCCCGTGGGAGGGGCTCACGGCCAGTTCGCAGTGTTCACCTGGAGACACTTCACTCTGCACTCTGTGGGAAGGGAGATGAGGGACCCTGGCACATCACTAGATATCTGGGTATCCTTTTGTTTAATTTTGATATGTTGTTAAATTTCCAAATTATGTACACCTACACACAAAAATGTGCATCTGCCACACAAAAACACACTGTGAACACTAACGATGAAGCAATATTCAACAGGCCTGTAGTTTTAATCTGACAAGAGGGCAGGGTGAATACTCTTGCTTTTGATGCTACCTGGAATATGGCTTCTTACTCTTACCTTAGAAAATCAGATAAAATAAATATCCAAAAACGTTGAATCCAATAATTTGGTATGAGCCAGTTACAAAGGGAAATCCCTGAACCTTAGTAGCTGAAGCATGGCAACCCACATGTTTACCTCTGATTCTCAAGGGAGTTTCAGGGAGGACAAGGAGGGGCCCAGGCCTGACTCTGTCCATGTGTTTGTGAGTCACAGAAAAAGCAGAATGATACAGCTCTCACTCTCAAGAACAGACACCAGGAGAAGTCAGAGATCTGCCCATGCACCAGTGACATCCACCTCCTCTCACAAGGACACAGTGGCAGCAAACAATGGTGGTGGCTTGGGAAGCAGATTCACAGCACTGCAGGGTCACCCCCTCACAAGTGGCAAAGATGCTTTGAAGAAGGGGCACAGCTGCACTTAGGCAGGGTGCTCCCGGAGTGGCTTGGCGAGAGCGCACAGCAGCACACCGCACTCCTGCCTGGGGCACGGGCTGCACTGGCCCCTTCCTCTCTTCCAGCAAACAGAAAGACCGCTCTGGACCCACCCAGCCCCAAGTGCCCAGCAGGACTCACTCGAAGCCCTGACCTGGCTGAAAGCCTTTGCCTCTAGCAGACACAGGGCTGGGGAATACTGTGTGCGAGGTAGGATGGCACAGTAGCTGGGGCAGCAACACTGCCACAGGAGGAACCAACAGGGACAGCCCTGCCAAGCCTCCTGACCTGAAAGCAGCCAACTCCTCACCACCGAGACCGTGCCAACCCCACAGGAATCTAGGATCCTATCAGTTAATACCAGAAATCCCTGGATCAGTGTCTAACCCACAGCTGGGACGCCATCTTGGGTGCTTATTACTATGGTAACTGTCACTATTGCTACTGACATGCAAGAACAAGGTGTGAATAAGACATCTTAATGATTCGACGTTAACATTTCATACCTGACACTCAGACATTGCCATGGTTTTGTACGGAAAAGAATCAGACGCTTACTGTCATCAGTTAAAGCAAAATAGCTGCCAGACGTGGAGAAGGTGGACGCTAGAATCATGTCGCTCCCCTGATCCATGGGCCGGCCATCCTCCCTGGGAAAAAGGAAGAAACAGTCAGCCTTGCTGGGGTTTGGGCGAGGGTACCCGAGGAGCAGGTGCTAAAGGCATGGTCCCACCATGGTGCTACTGGGAGTGGTAGCCCTTAGAGACAGGATCTTGCCGAGACGGTGGCACAAGCCCACAGTCCCAGTACTCAGGGAGCTGAGACGGGGTGCTTCAGCTCAAGTTCAAAGCTAGTCTGGGCAACACAGCAAGACCCTGTCTCAAAAAGAAGAAAAAAGAGGTAGGAGGTATTTACATCAACAGAGGGCATGTCCTTTAAGGGGAACATGGGACCCTGGCCACTTCCTTACTCTCTTTCACTTCCTGGCAACAACATGAATAGTTTGGCTCTGCCATATGCTCCTGCCATAAAGTGCTGTCTCAGCACAGGCCCAAAGCAACAGGGCCAACTGCTTTCAGGCTAGAACCTAAAAAACTGTGAACTAAAATAAACCTTTTCTCCTTATAGACTGTTAATTTCAAGTATTTGTTACAGCAACAGAATCCTAGCTAATGAAGGAAAATAAGATTGCATTCCTGGATGGCTAGCCTTGCCAATTTATAAAACAGGCAGAGGCAGAAAATGCTAATAGTTAAGTGGTTCATGTAGTCAGAACATAAAGACGTATTAAAGGGACATGAGAAAGTTCAAAAAAATGCTGTATTGTTACAATAGTTACATCTAACTAACTTGACTGTCTCTTAGCAAACATGCTAGAATCCAAAGAGCTGGACTGGAAAGACCCTCAGAGATCATAGAGCCCACACCCTCGTGCATATGGACTAATCCAAGACAAGACACAGCGGTTAAATCAAACTGAAAATAATTAAGGACAAGTTGACCCAGAAGACCGAGTGAACTAAAGAAAGCCACCATGCAAAACAACTGCACACTTTGCTTTCCTTATCTTTGAATTAGGTGACATTAATGTCCTGCACATGACCTCTACAGATTTCAAACTATTATTTCATAGGATCCAGTACTGACAGAAACTAATTAAATTTCCTTAATACCTAACTTGAAAGTTAATTATGTTAACTTAATTATGTTAACATGTTTCTTTCCTAAGGTGAAACTTAAGCTTATCCACAAAACCAGGTGACAGAAGTTAAGAATTCAGCAAGACAAGAATTACTTCTTCATCTAACAGTTCCCCCCCAACTCAATCCATCAGGCCCTGAACACTCTTCCCCATCACCTCACCCTTTATTTTCTTCTGGCTTCTTTTCTGCGGTACTGCAATCATATGTGAAGAGGCTGTCATCATCACTAAAAAAAAAAACAAAAAACAAAAAACATAATAAACACTTCTAACACAGATGCAGGGTTTGAGGTGTTTTACCCATGGAACAAAAAAGTTTGTACATTTGCATATTCATTAAATTCTGAGTCTTATCAAAGAGAAAAAAAAAAACTGCACTGGTACTACACAGCACAAAAGAATTCAGGAGCTCTGTTTGCTTAACCTTCTGTTTGGATATGTCATACACAATCCACAAGATTCTGTCCAAAAAAAAAACGACCAATTCACTCAAACTTAAAAACTCAACCAGAATTAATATACTGTTCTTTCAGGCACTAGAAAATCAACAAAACGTGATTACAAGAAGAAATTGTGGGGCTGGGGTTGTGGCTCAGCCGTAGGTAGAGTGCTCGCCTAGCATGTGGGAGACCCTGGGTTCAATCCTCAGCACCACATAAAAGTGAATAAATAAAGATATTGTGTCCAACTACAACTAAAAAATAAATATTTTTTAAAGGAAGAATTGTGTTCTGATACTGCAGTTATTCAGTGTGATTTTGCACCCAAATGTAAAATAGTCATTACTTGTTCAGAAAAATGTCTCCTACCGGAAAAAAGCTGCAGTGACGCCGAAGCACCTACCAATATAGAAATCACCCCTCTTCCCTACCAGACCCTGAGCTTTCTTGGGTCCCACCCGGACTCCCGGCACACAGAAGGGATCTTATACATGCTGATAACGTTTAAAGTGTCAGCACCCAAACGATTTTCTCATGGAACACTGCATTGCTGCAGAAAGAGAAACTGTCTTCAAAGTCGAAAACTCTGCCAATCAATAAGATTCCTCCAAAGGCTAAGCAGCGGGTCGTGTCTGGCACACCGTCGGTTCACAATGCCATGTATTTGGGGCTCTGAGCCCCAAACTAACGTCACAGGTTCGTGCGCAAACTTTTTGTGCAATCTAAATGTGGCATCGAACTGCAAAGCGTACACTTTACAGACAGGCTGTCCGTTTCAAGTATAAAAAAATCAAACCCACCCCGGAAAGGACACTGGAGACCAGAACCACAGCACTCAAGACCCGGGCGCGCATGCCCACGTGATCCGGACCGGCCAGCCCTCTGGCCGCGCAGCCGCAGCAGAACCCGGAAGCAAGCGTGCGCAAGGTCCGACGCCGCCCGGCGCTCGCGGCTCCACGTCGGCTTGCGGTGGGCTCGCGGGCCGCGCAGGGCTCCTGGAGTCACCCCCAGCGGACGCGACCACGGAGGCCGGGAAGTAGGGTGTCCAGGGCCGCCGCGCCCGCACTCCCCGCCCACTCCCTCACCTGCTCGCAGTAGAGACGGCCAGGAACCGGCTGCCACCCCGCACCACCAGCGCCTGCCCGCACACCGCCAGCGCCGCGCCACTCGCCATGTGCCCGCCCGCCGCTCCGCTACCCACGTGTGCCGCAGAGTGCTCCTTTCTACCGGCCCCGGCCAGTTACGTCACGCGCAGACGCCGCGAGCTGACGTAATCCCCGAGCGCCGGTCCGTGAGCGTGCGCAGTAGGTGCGGTCTTCTTCCCAGTGGTGATGAGCCCCGCGCCCCGACCTGCTGCGTTCTAGGGTTTTCCTCCAGACCGACAGGGAGATTCTGGACCTCTGATGGGAGCCCGGTACCTACTTGGTGCTGGTTCGAGTTAGTGCCAGCGCCCGGGATCGGGCCGCGGGTGTGGGTGTCGCCTTCGGTGTCGCCATAGATTCGAAGGTACGCCCCCTCCCACGGTCGAAAACAAGCCAGAGACGCCTTCAACTCGACATCTTGAAACTGGAAGTGATGTTTTCAGTATGAACCGCTATTTCCCAGAGTCCCAAGATGCCTTAAAGTCTCGTGGGATGCCAGCATGAAGCCTGAAGTCGGAAATGGCGTGGTCCCTCCTAGGTTGTCTGTGGCTCCTCTGAGGCAGGTCCTCCACGTCCCAAGACCTACCAGACTAAAGAGATGGCCCTCCACACGTCGCTGCTGACCTCACCATGGTGAAGGATAACACTGTCACACTCACATGGAGAAAGGCAGGGAGTGGGAGCGCAGATTCTCTGTCCAGAGCGATTCTGGAAGCCCAGGGAGGAGTTTTCAGGCCCCACAGCAGTAGTGCACTCCTTGGCTGTATTAGGTTGAGGTAGGGGCTTTCTCAGAACAAAGAAGATATACACCCTCGGTATCAATGTGCACTCTCCACAAGCTCAATTCACAATAGCTAAACTATGGAACCAACCTAGGGGCCCTTCAACAGATGAACAGATGAAGAAATTGTGGTGTAGGGCTGGGGACGTGGCTCAAGCGGTAGCGCGCTCGCCTGGCATGCGTGCCGCCCGGGTTCCATCCTCAGCACCACATACAAACAAAGATGTTGTGTCCCCCGATAACTAAAAATAAATAAATAAATATTAAAATTCAAAAAAAAAAAAGAAATTGTGGTGTATATACACATTGGAATTTTCCTCATCCATAAAGAAGAATGAAATTATGGCATTTGCCAGTAAATGGGTGGAATTGGAGAATATTATGCTAAACTGAAATAAGCCAGTCCTGAAGAACCAAAGACTGAATATTGTCTCTGATATGCAGATAATAATTCATAATAAGAGGGGTTGGCTAGGGACAAATAGAAGCACTTAGGATTAGAGGGGGGGGAGTATGGGGGTAGGAATGAGTAGAATTAATCATACCCTATATGCATATATGATTGTACTACCTGAGTAACCCTACATCATGTACAACCAGAAGAATGAAAAGTTATACTACAGTCATGTATGAAAAAGTTTTTTAAAAGAAACACTGTTGCGTAGAAATAGAATGCCAGTCAGACTGTGTATGACCTTATATGGAAGACAGAGCTGGCAAGTAAAAGAGGAACTAAGAAGAGTCCTCAGCTTTTGGATACAAATCCGCTGGCACTAATAAACACTGCTTCTTGCTGAACACCCAGTGCCCTGTCTCAGAGAATCCCACAACCATGAGTGGGTAAGCAAGTAAGGACAATAAGAGACCACTGAAAGCCACAGGGAGCCTTATCTGATAGATAAGCACCTATGGGGGTCCTTGTTTGTTAAAACCTATGCCTGCCTTACTTAAGAAAAATTACCATTTCTGGACCATGTCATCATTATCTCTTGTAACCAAGTCTCCAGAACCCTACCTTATCATTCTCCAATTGCCCTTTTAGCCAAAATATCAAGACCCTCATAATGCCTGATCTATTCAAAGGTAATGAGTAGGTTAAGGGGGTAGGAACTTTAGGCCAAAACAGAAGTATTCAGTTTCCATAAAAACTTCTACACTATGAGCACCACACCATGATCTGTTGGATTTTGCTGTCAGTCAAAAGTCAGAAGGTGGGGTTGGGTGGGACTCTGAAAATTTCCCTGGGCTCCCAATAAAAGTAGAGGGTAGGAGAGGCATGCAGCCCCTCACCCCTCTGAGAGCACTCACTCTCTCCCTTGAGAGTGTCCTCCTTTCCCAACCCTTCTACTCTGAGCCTCGTGTGAAATCTTTTTGACTTGATAACAAGAGTCAGGGTTTGAAGGGGAAGCCATTGCACTGCTTCAGTTTCCCAGAAGCCCAGCCCTGTCCCAGTGGGACCAGAAATCTGCCGCAAGATACATCTTAGCATGCTTCTTTCTTCTGCCCTCTTGGGTGTCCCTTCTTTCCCGGCCTATGATTGTTACCGGTTCTCTGAGATTTGCACACTTCCTTCACTCTCAGCATGTGAAGTGTGTCAATATTCTGAACAGACAATAGAGATGAAATTCTTTTCACATCTTTTGGTGACGGTGCCTATGTTAACTAATACTTGCACTGAAACTGGTTTTCACCCATCTCAAAAACATATACATTCAAACATGAACAAAAATTTTCTTATAAAATTAACCTGAATAAAATGCTAGATGTATGAAAATTAAAGAGAAAACTTTGTTTTATTTGATTATCATTGTGGATTCATGGCTTTGTCACAGCCTAAAGTGCCTTAATGAACTGTCACTATTATCTCTTTAAGCTCAGGCAGTGGAAGCTCCTTGTGGCTGTCTCCTGAGTCCCACTAACATCCATCTTTTGAAGGATCCCTGCTCCCAGGCAGCAAGAACCCCAGACTCACCTTGATTTCCTCTTCTACCAACCAAGATAACAGTAATTTTCCAAACACAGCTGAATTAAAGCCTAAAGTCTAGGAACTGCTCCGCACTCCTGGATACCACTGCTCATAGGACAGGGGTGAAGAGTGCAAAAAGAGATTGTTTCTGAAAGGCTCAGAGCCACATCAGGAGTTCCGTTTTACTTTCACCATTATGTTGCGACATACTTGCTGAAATTGTTAGTCCTCGATCCACATTGTAATTCCTTTTTAAATTCTTTTTTTCTTGTATCATGTTAGGATTTGAACATCTGTGACCACTCCAGAATTCCTGTTGGAAACGGCCCCCAGTGCAGCAGTACGAACTCATCCAGGAGATGACTAGGCCACGAGGGCTCTGCTTCTTGAACATTGGTGCCTTACCAAGGGGCCTTGGGGGCAGGTCTGTCCCTTCTATCATGTGGGGACACTCAGTCCATCCCCTCCAGAGGATGCTGCACTCAAAGCGCAGCACTGGAATCAGAGAGCAGCCCTCTCCAGACACAGAAGCCATGAGGGGCTCATCTTGGTCTTCCCAACTGCAGAACGGGGGGAGTATGTTTTCATGATGATCTGTATTTTATCATTTCAGTTCACATGATCTATGACCCGCTGGGGGGTCGCTCTCTTCCTCCAGCCTCACTGAGCTGTTATACATCAGATAAAATCTTTTACCCGGGTGAGTCATTCCAGTGATTTCTAGTACCTTCAGAGTTGGGCTTCCATCACTCCTGCCAATTTCAGAACATTTGTGTCACCCCCAAAGCAACCCTAAGTAGTGACTCTGATCCTCCCCGCCCTCTCCAGCCCCTGGCAAACACTCACCTCTTTTCTGTCCTACAGACCTCGCTGTTCCAGACATTTCATCAGACACGGGGTGAATTTTGTGATGACCTCCTTCACCGAGTTTCATATTTTCAAGGTCTCACAAGGCACTTCACTCTGTGTGGCTAAATCATAATCCATTGAGTGGGTATAAAACACTGTTAGTTCATCAATGGGTACGTATCTTTGGTATTTCCACTTTGGGGCTATTTTGAATAGTGCTGTTACAAACATTCTCAAGGGAGACAATTGCAGGGTCTATGATAACTCTGTTTAACTTCTTGTGGGGTTGAACCCGAGGTTCTTTACCACTAACCCACACCCCCAGCCCTTTTTATTTTATATTTTCAGACAGGGCTTCACTAAGCTGCTGAGGGTCTCACGAAATTGCCCAGGCTGGCCTTGATCTTGCAGTCCTTTTGCCTTATCTTCCTGAGCGGCTGGTATTACAGGCATGCATCACTGGGCCCAGATGTGTTTGAAGTTTAGAGGAACTGACAGACTTTTCCAAAGTTTCTACACACTTTACATTCTCAGCAGCACTATTTAAGGGTTCAAGTTTCCCACTCCCTCACCCACACTTGCTATTAACTGTTTTTGTGGTTAGTCAGCTTTTTGTTGCTATGACAAATACCTAAGAAAAACAATGTTGTGGAGGGAAGATTTATTTTGGCTTATGATTTTGGAGTTCTCAGTCCATGGTTGGCTGACTCCATTCCTTTGGATCTGAAGTGAGGCAGAACATCATGGTGAAAGGGCATGGCATTTTAGGCCACCCAATTTGGGGTACTTTGTTATGGCAACCCAATCTGACTCATACAACTTACATTTTCATATGCTAAAACCAAATCCCCAAGGTGAAGGTATTAAGAAGTGGGACCATTGGGAAATGAGGGAGCCCTCAGGAATGGGATTATGATAGTGTTAGTCGGTCTTCTTTCACTGTCTCCAAAATGCCACTAGGCTATTTTCTTGGTTGATTTGTCTTTCTTCTTACTTAGGAAACCAACTTAGAAGAGGAAAAGTTTCCTCTGATACGTGGTTTCAGAAGTTCAGCCCTTGGTCAGCTGAATCCAATGCTCTGGGCCCAAGTGAAGTGGAGCATCATGCAGAAGGGCTGAGAAGGAGAGCTGCCCTCCTTATGGTGGCCCACAAGTAGAGACAGGGGAAGGGATCACAGGGAAAACACTCCCTTCCAGGGCATACCTCCTCCAGCCTTGTCCCACCTGCCTACAGTTACCACTCAAACTAGGCTGGACCAATTGAGTTACAGCTCTCACAATCCAGTCATTTCACCTCCAAACATTCCTGCATTAACACAGAAGCTTTGAGGGGACACCTCACATGCAAACCACAGTATTCTACCCTTGGTCCTCCAAAATGCACATTTATCTCACCATGAAAAAATGCATGTAGTCCAAGAGTTCCCATGGTCATAATCCATGTATCTCCAAGAGTTCCCATGGTCATAACAGTTCCAGCATGCCCCAAAGCCCAAGCACAAAGTCTCCTCTGAGACTCATGTGAGCTCCTATATAACTCAAAAGCAAGTTACATGTATCTAAACCACATCTTAAGCAATAAACACCCAACAGACCACAGCCCTGAGGGCCCCTCTGTTTGGATCTCTCTCCATTCCCCCACAGGGAGCCACTAGGCTATTTTCTTGGTTGATTTGTCTTTCTTCTTATTTAGGAAGCCATGTATTCTGGATACTAATTTCATATTGGTTAATAGTTCCCAGTTTATGGTTTGTCTTTTCAGTTTTTATAGTGCCTTGTGCAGACATTTTGATTTTAACTTCAATAGACATTTTAATTGCTATCATAGTTTGGACTTTTTATGTCCATAATCAATTGCTGTTTTGTTTTAGAACTTTAGTTAGAAATAATTTTTATATAAAAGGTATAAAGAAGGAGTTATGTTTTCCATTTTCTTTTTTTTTTTTAGTATTGGGGATTGAGCCAAGTACTTTACCACTGAGCCACGTCCTCAGCCCTTTTTATTTTGAGACAGGGTCTTACTAAGTTCCTTAAGGCCTCATTAAACTGCTGAGGATGGCCTCAAACTTGCAATCCTCCTGCCTCAACCTCCTGAGTTGCTGGGATCACAAGTGTGCACCACCACCTGGCCTTTCCATTTTCATCATCACTTATATCAACACAACTGACGGAATGGTGCGGCCTTTCCTAAATGATCCATGGTGATCATTTTGGATCCATGACCTCCCATCTCTCTTAGAGCCACAACTGTTGACTAAAGAAATACCAGAAACACGTGGGCAATGAAGAACTAAGAAAAACACAAACAGACACACATAGGGAGAAAAAACTGGGTCCCAGTGGGAAAGCCATGCCTTGGAGAGGCTTGGCTGACCTGAAGCTACTTCAGAAAGTTTATATTGTATAGGTTTCATGATCAAAGGTAAAGTTCTGAAGGACTCGGCTCTTCAAACTTTCTCCTAACTGGGTGCACCAGCTTGCTTCTCTCTTTGCCTTTTTCGAAGGCGGCCAAGGGAGGATGGTGGCCCATTGTTACTATATTTCCCTTTGAGAGCAGTCAGATCTCTCCAGGTTTTATGTGAAACACCTCAACTTTAAATACTGATACTTGAAATTCTTACGAAACTGGGAAGGTAAACAAAACACACATTGCTCCTTAGGCCCAGAAGGCAACTGGTAAAGTGCTCTCTTATGATCACACTTATTCAGGGGTCACCATGCTCTGGACACCTAAGTGGTTTGTCAGAAGGACAACACACAACAGCCCCACTACCAGCCAGATTCAGGCAAGTGTGTGGGGGGGTCTGGCTGGAGGGGGCCCTTAGGGTCACTTGCCTTGAATTTTCAGACATAGGGCGAAGAGAGGACCCAAGAGGGGCCAGAAATGAGGGGGAGCATTGACAAGAGTACTCAATGACAGGTGACGATCCTTGGCTCTTCTGATGAAGTTGTAGGAGTGCCGGGATAAAGCCTGGAAATGTGAAAGTTGGTTATTAGACAGCTTGAGTTTGGCCACCAAGGGAGTGCACATAATCACCTGAGCAGGACCCTCCCATTGTGGTTTTAAAGGGTGTCGGGAGCCATTCTCACACGTGACTGGGTGACTCCCGGTTAGGGTCTGAGATGCTCTGGCTGTGTCGGAGCTTTCCCGGCCCTCTCCTGTTGAGAGAACCCATGTGGGGGTGTGACTGACCACTGACCCCGGGGGGCCCAATCACTGACCCTGACCTTGGAGTGCGACCCCCCCTTCAACCTTCATTGGATGGAATTCTCCCCTGAATTTCTTGTTCCCCAATAAAAGTCTACTCCCTGGCGTGCTCCCTCTCTCTCTCTCCTGCTAGCCCTGAGTAATCCTTGCTGCCCTGCCGGGCGGTTAGAGGTGGGAACCAGAGAGGGGAGCCGTCTTGGACCTGGTCATAGAAAAAGGCAACTGAGTCTGTGTGTTTATTTCGATCTCACTAGCTAACTTTTATGCCAAGAACCTCATTAATGAAACCATTGCTCTGGCCGCATGGTGGAAAAGGGGGCTTTTCCCCCAGTGGGCAATAGTAAACAAGTTGACCAGGTGTTAAGGAGATAGGGTTTTGAGAGAGGCTGGGGTCAGGAGGGAGCCAGTCTTGATAGCGCCAGAGTTCAAAGTGTAGATGGAAGAGGAGGGGCAGGGCATCTGTAGGCAATCTGGGAAGAATGAGGGGACATATGACTTCGAAAGGTGAGAGATTAGAAGACTTCTTTGGCAAGGCCCTAATGTGTAATAAAGCCAAAGGGAGCACCTTTACCCAGTCCAGGCTTAATTCCATGGTGAGCTTGGTGAGGGTCTCTTTAAGGGACTGATTGGTCCTTTCAACCTTTCTGGAAGCCTGGGGGTGGTAAGGGCAATGGAAATGCCAAGGGAGTGATAGCGCGTGAGCCAGTCCCTGAGTTATCTGTGAGGTGAATTCTGGGCCATTGTCTGATTGGATAGAAGTGGGCATCCCGAAATGGGGGATTTATGTGAGTAAACAATAGATCAACTACCGTAGAGGTCTGTTTGTTAGAAGTGGGAAAGGCTTCAACCCATTCCTGAGAAAGTATCTACCAATACAAGAAGATATTTTATGTTTTTTACTCGGGGCATGTTGGTGAAATCAATCTGCCAGTCTGCAGCTGGGGTATGACCTCGGGCCTGATGAGAAGGGACAGGTTTAGGTTTTAATGGAGTATTGGTATTGGTTCTCTGGCAGATATGACAAGCGGAAGTGATCTGTTGTAAGAGGGTCTTATCCCATGGGGAAAGGGTGAAAAGGGAGTGAAGGAAAGTAGTGAGACTTGCCGCAGTCTGGCTGGGCACAATTCAGGAGCCACTTGTCAAAAGAAATTTACTTTATTTTTAGAACACACACACCGCACCACACAGCTCTTTAGGAATTCCTTCAGAGCCCAACTGCCACCACCGGCTTCCCCAAGCCTCTAAACCTCCCCCACTCCTCCTGCTCTTGAGGCTGATTGGCTGGGTCACGTGGGCGGAGCCAAAAAAGTCCCCCAATGAGCAGCTCCGTGGTCTGAAAGGGCGGGGAAACAGCCCAAGAGCATCACCACATAGGAGCCAATCAGTTGGCAGCTAGAAGTTTGCTGGGGCCGCTGTGAGCCAATCATCAGCTGGCAGCTGGAAGTTTGCTGGCAGCTAGAAGTTTGCTGGGGCCCCTTCAGCTGTGGCTCTCAACAGAGACTGTGGACTAGAATGGAATAGAGAGTGAAGAAACTGGAAGAGTTTTGGGGGATTTTGGGGCCAATCCCCGGTGGTAATGAAGAGTAGCGGAGAGGAGGTAAAGCTCTGTAGGGCGACTGATCCAGCCTCCTGATCGGCCTTGGAATTCCCCATAGTAGTAAGGGAGGAGTCAGTTTGGTGGGCCTTGCAATGGATTATTCCCAGTTGGGAAGGCAGCTTGGAGGCTCCTAGTAGGCCAGAAATAAGTGGAATTAATGACTGCCGTCCTTCTGGTGGTCAATAGCCCCTTTTCTTTCCAAATAGCTGCATGGGAGGGAGATCAGGATATGGAAGATGTATTATATAGGGAGAGGGTTTTTCCCTCTGCTACCTCGCATGCCCTTGTGGCAGCTATGAGTTCAGCTTGTTGGTTGGTGGTATTGGGTGGGAGAGGTTTGGCCTCTATGATGAATGAGGGAAACAACAGCATACCCCACCACTTTAACCCCTTCATGTATAAAGGAGCTACTATCTGAGAACCAGACGAGGTCCGAAGAGGGCAGGGGTCCCTCAGAAGTAGTGGTAGGGCAGGGTAAAATCGTCTCTAATACCGCCAGGCATTTGTGGACGGGATCTTGTGAGGAAGAAAATGGGAGGAGGGAGGCAGGGATTCAAGGAATGAGACAAGGAGGGATAGAACCCTGGAAGGAGGAAGTGACTGTAGCCCCCTGTAAGTGAGGAAATCCTTTAGATGGTGAGGAGATGAGATGGTTAGCGGGAAGCCAAAGGTAAGCTTGTGAGCTTCCTTCTGAAGGTCATGGGCTGCTGCTGGGGCTCTGAGGCATGGGGACCAGCCCCTGACAGTGGGGTCGAGCTGTTTGGATAGGTAGGCCACTGGTGCAAATGTGGGGCCATATTCCTGACCCAGAATGCCCAGACTTTGTCACTGTTTTTATATAGAAGGTGAAGGGTCGGGAGAGGTTGGAGAGATGCAGGGTGGGTGCCCACAGGAGGGCCTTTTTAAAGGGCTTCCCTACCGCTGAGAGTAGGGGTTAATCTTGGGGGCCCTTGGCCAGATTATATAGCGGCCTGGCAAGGAGGGAGAAATCCAAAAGTAATCCAGGCCCTGAAGTGCCCAGCCAAACCCAAGAAGGAGAGTCATTTTTGGTCTTTGGTGTAGGTATAGACACAATAAGCTGTTTTCTGTCTACTATAATAGCCTTTTTCCCTTGAGAAAGAGAGAGAACCCTAGATACATGCTATTTGGGCCTTTTGTGGAGAGGCCCGATATCCCTTTAAGGCCAAGAAATTAAGTAGGAGAACTTAATTGGGTCAACCATCTGTTGAGTGCCCTTTGGATGGGCTAGAAGAATTTGTGGAGGTTTGCAAGAGATGCAGAGAGCAGGTTTTTCGGGACCCCTTGGCCAAGGCTTTTCCTGGAGAGGCTGGATACTCCCAGGACTGGAAAGAGGGGAGAAGAAGGGGAGGGTAAGTGTCTCTCTAGTGGCTGAGTCTTAAGGTGAAAGGACTAGGACTTTTGAAGCTACGGTGGCCCAAGGAAGGAGTCCCTGAGGGCCACCATAGCCTTGA
Organism: Callospermophilus lateralis; assembly: GCF_048772815.1. Lineage (NCBI taxonomy): Eukaryota > Metazoa > Chordata > Mammalia > Rodentia > Sciuridae > Callospermophilus > Callospermophilus lateralis. The sequence goes on along the minus strand of NC_135314.1, from coordinate 2,883,131 downwards.
AGGCTGTGGTGGGGTGCTTTTCTCCCCACAGGTGAGCAAAGAGATTTGCCTGACGATAATCAACATATTGCAAGAGGGTGGATTCGGGGCACTGGAGGTGAAAAGATTAAAGGTCGGAGGCCAAGGTTTGTCCAAAGAGGTGTGGGCTAGCTCAAAATCCCTGAGGAAGGGCAGTCCAGGTTAAAGGCAAAAAGATATCCTTAAATTTATGACCGAGACATGGGTGGCAGTGTGGGGGATCTGAGACAGCAGAGTGTATGGGATGGGAACCAAAGGATGTATGGGCCTAACGGAGGTGTTGATGAATCGTACGTAGGACCCGCTGGGCTTTTCTACCGCTAGTATGGGAGTATTGTAAGGGGAATGAGCAGGACGGAGGTACCCCTTGATAAGAAGGTCTTAAATAATAGGTTGTAGGCCCAGAAGAGCTTTTGTGGACAGGGGGTATTGAGCCTGATTTCGGAAGGTGTTAGGATCTTTGAGATGAATGTTAACTGGTGGGCAGGAAACAGTGGAGGGGGTGTGGGTATCCCATACAATCGGGTCAACCAGATTAGTATGGTGTTTTATGTCAGCCTCACAAGTGGAGCAGAATGGCCAGTTTTCTGCCAAAGGGGCCAAAAAAGATGAACAGGCCGATTCTGGGGCCTGACTGATGCCAGGAGCCTGGATGTTGATTGTTGTATTGAATTTAGAGAGAATATCTCGGCTGAGCAAAGGAACTGGACATTGGGGCATAATTAGGAACGTCTGAGAGGTTGGGAAGTTGTCTGGAACAAAGTAATAGGGGAGACTTTTTTGGATAGATGGTCTTTCCTCCTACCCTGACAATAGGAGAGGTGGACGGCACTGTTTGCCCCCAGAATTCTGTCAGGACTGAGAAGGCCCCAGTGTCAAGGAGAAAATCAACCTTGTGTCCATCCACCTGAATTCGCACCCTGGGTTCCTGTCTATTGATCATTATGGCCGGGGACAAGGACCCAAGGCACCGTCAATCGATTGCCATGCCCAGAAGGTCAGAGGGTTCCCTGGCCATAGGCCTCCTCTCCTATGGGATTTAGGACAGTCAGAGCCCCAGTGACCTTGTTGTTGACATTTAGGGCATGGGGTAAGCGAAGTGCATGATGCAGGGCATGCCCTGGCCCAATGTCCCTCCTTGCCACACTTGAAGCAGGCACGGCGGGCGGGGCGGGGGGGTGAGTTCGGTGATGCGCAGTGACCTGAGGAAGCACCCTGCAGGGCCTGAGTGAGCATAAAAACCTTAAAGGCTACCGCCAAGATCTCAGTCTGGGGGGTGGCAGGGCCTTTTTTGAGCTTTTTTAGTTTGGCCCAGATGTCGGGGTGGCTCTGCGAGAGGAAATATGTCATAAGGACATGACAGCCATCTGGGGTTTCGGGAGTTTGATCTGTGGCAGCAAGTGGCCCTGGAGGGTGATTGGGATTAACTCGGTGAGTTTCATCCGCATGGGCTCTGGCAAGTTCCCAGACTCTGGTACGTTCCTCAGGAAGAAGAGTATTAGCCAATAACATAGAAGTGAGGCTATAAGCCTGGAGGACCCTTATGTAAGTGGTGGGATCTGTGGGAATGAGCCCCACTTTCACTCGAGTTGCATGGGGTCATTCATAGAGAACGGGACATGTACTCAGATAATGCCCTCAGGTCCAGCAACCTCTCTTAAAGGGGCCATGGTTTGTGGGACTAGGGATGGGACCTAGTTTGGGGGGAACTAAAGGTGTCGGCTGAGTCATGGGGAGCACCTGAAGGGCTGGACGGAGCTGACGGGGGAGGTCGGTAGGGAGGGGGTTCATCTGCTGGATAGGTCAGGGTGAGAACGAAGAAGAGAAAAAGCCTCAACATCTCCTTCCACTTTTTCGAGCACTCACAGAAGTTAAACAGATCTCTGAGAACTGCGGGATCTGGGGATCCTCCCAGGGGCCATTGACTTTGATTGTCTAATTGATAGTAAGGCCAATCTTGTGTGCAGAATTTAAAATGAGGGAGTATGCTGGGAGGGAAGAAAGGCCCCCATAGGTCAGGAGAGGGACAAGGGTGGTTAAGAGGGAGAGGGGTGGGGAGAGGGGAGTGCCTGTTCTTCCACCCCTCAGGACCTCCTGCTCATGAACCGGGTTCCAGAGAGTCCACCATGACAGTGAAGGTCGAGGTGAGGTGCGTTCTCTCCTCCAGATTGGGCGTCAGACGTTTGCTGGATGATCACAGTAAAAGCCCCTGTGTAGCCCATCTGAAGTTGGATACCTGATAGGGGAACTCACCTACTGAAGTCTGGTGTTGTGTGAGTAGGAGCAGCGCTCGAAAGAGTGGACGAGGACAGCAAGCCTTGAGAGAGGGGGCCCTCGAGCAGCGAGGCATTCCTCCTCCCGGGTTTCAGCACCAATGAAAGAATGATCAAGGCTTGCCGTCAGAGAAAATGCCCATTTATTGAGGAAATATCTGCATATTTATAGAGCAGGGAGTTGGCATAAGGTGCTTTTTTATTGGTGGGTAAGGATCAGGTGAGCCAGCAGGTCTAGTCTGATTGGTGGGTAAGGATAAGGTGAGCCAGCAGGGCTAGTCTGATTGGTGGGTAAGGATCATGTGAGCCAGCAGGGCTCACCATTGGACGGCAGGATCATGTGAGCCAGCAGGGCTCACCATTGGACGGCAGGATCATGTGAGCCAGCAGGGCTCACCATTAGACAGTTCTTCTTGGGGGATGGGGAAGTTAGTCTTTGGAGCCTGGGCGACTCCCAACAAAGACCATATTGAATTGAATCCCTGTTATGAGCTACAAAGAGGTATGACCAGGTGGGACAATTAAGAGGCAAAAGGTATGTGAAGGTTCTGCCTCCATGAATGGATTAGGGATTAGATGAGTCTGTTACAAAACCTAAGTTGCCTATGTGTCTTGGATATTCACCTCTCATCCTGGGAGCCCTGAGCTGCCTCTAGACTCTGCAAGTTCTCACCAGCAAGAAGCTCTCACCAGATATAGACCCACCACCTTGGACCTGCCAGCATCCAGAGCTGTGAGCTGAATGGATCTTTATTCTTTGTAACTTTCCCAGTCTCTGGTATTATATTACAGTAGCAGAAAACAGACTAAAACCATGCTAATAACTTCTTGCACTAAATTCCCTCTGTCATAAATACCTGAAAGGACTTCTATTTTCCTGATTAGCTCTGTCTACTACACCCACCCAATCCCTGTTCAAAGTCCTTCCTCATTTGCAGCAAGGAGGGGAGTTCCTTAGAACCCAGTTCCTTCCAATGAGGTGAAAGCAGAAGATGGGACAAATAAGACTTCTGTTTTCCTTGGAAAAAGAGATAGCAGGATAGAATGACCTCTGAGAGTTGGCAGCCAGGACGTACGTGTGAGTGTGTGTGTGTGTGTGTGTTCATTCAAGGCTCATTGATCTGGACACTCTCATCGTTCTGCTCAGTAGTTCTTCAAGTGTGGTCATTCTATTCTACTCCTCTGCCCACCCTGACGTGCCAGGTATAAGGACAAAGCCCACATTTGAAGAACTACTGAGCAGAACAATGAGAGTGTCCAGATCAATGATCCTTGAACTCACCCCCCCCACACACACACACAAACATCCTGGCTGCCAACTCTCAGAGTTCTCACAGCGTGGAACAGAGTAACCCTTCCTTTTCAGTCATTCTCAGACATGTTTTCTGATACCTGCACCCAAGTTCATTCTCATGGGTAAAGTTACAAACATAATACCACTGGTGAAAAATAACAGCTTTGTTTCTTCCTTTCTGTTTTAGTCATTTTTTTTTTTTTTTTTTTTTTTGCTATTGTGACTAAAAAATGTGACAAGAACAGTTTTAAACGAGGAAAAGTTTATTTGGGGCCCATAGTTTCAGATGGCCAACTCCATTGCTCTGTGCCCCAAATGAGGCAGAGCATCATGGTGGAAGAGTGTGGAAGAAAGCAGCTGGGGACACGGCACCAGGAAGCATGTAGAGAGCGCTCCCCTCACCAAGACCAAAATGCAAACTGCAAAGGCTCCACCCCGCAGGGACCCAGTTCATCCCTATGAGAGGGTTCATGCACTGATTTGGTTGTAACTCTCATACACTTTCTTGCATGGTCTCAGTCTCACACGTGAACTTTTAGGGGACACCTAATAAACCCTTACACTTTCTAAATTCTGATAGATTTTTCTTTTCTTTTTCTGTTACCTATGAACTGAAATTTTTCATTCCCCAAATTTGGGGCATTAGTTTTTCAAATATGTATTTTTCTTTATCATCTTTTCCTTCTCCTTCTGGAACTCCAAAGAAATAGGTATTAAACCTTTCAAAATTGTCCTGCTGGTTCCTAAGAGTCTTCTCTTGCTTTCTTCACCCTCTTTCTCTCTAGTCTTCAGAATGAGTTATTTCTATTGGCCTATCGTCATGTTATCTAACTCTTCCGTCTGTTGTCTCCAATCTCTAGTAAACCCATCCAGTGCAGGGTGTGTGTGTGTGTGTGATTTTAGATTTTGTGTTTTTCAGTCCTAGACTTTTCACTTGGTGCACTTATATTCTGTTTCTTTAATGAGATTTCTTATCTGTTCATTCATTGTGAGCAAAATTCCTTTGCATTCTCTGTCTTTTTTTTTTTTTTTGGTGGGGGGGGTACTGGGGAATGAACTCAGGCACTCGACCACTGAGCCCATTCCCAGCCCTATTTTATATTTTATTTAGAGTCAGGGTCTCACTGAGTTACTTAGCACCTCATTGTTGATGAGGCTGGCTTTGAACCCCCGATCTTCCTGTTTCAGCTTCTCAAACCACTGGGATTACAGGTGTGAGCCTCCGTGCCTGGCCTGCATTCTTTATCTTACTTTATCAAAGTTCTTCTCAGCAACCTGAGAAAGCATCTCACTGACTATGATGAATTTTATGTGTCAACTTGACTGGGCAAAGGGAAGTCCAGAGAACTAGTCAAACATTATTTCTAAATGTGACCATGAGGCTGTTCCTGAGAAAGATTTAGCACTTGAATTAGTTGTGCTAATTTTACTAACTTCTTGGTCATATAGGAGGCAACCTCTTTATTATCTAGAAACAAGAAGTCCCCAAATGAGGCTCATTTGTCCACTATATACACTACATATACAGCAAAGCAAAATGCACAGACACACGGAAAACTGGTATCTGGGAATGTCCAGGAATGGACGCACTTGCATATCACCTTTCGCAATCACTTGGCCCCCACCTCTTCCCCGGCACCAAACAAGTACAGAAGATATCGTCCTGCTTACAGAGGTGGGTCAACATCTCCATTCCCCAAAGACAATATTTCATATGGATTTTAGTAAAAACATATTTACAAGTGGTATTTCACTACCTCTACATTTCATATACATCAGGACTTCAAAACATCTGGATAGGCTAGGTGTTTCAAGTAAGAATGTGATTTGCCCACTGTGTACACAACAATCTTGAACAAACTGCACACATGTAACAATAGTTCTAATTTGAAAATGTCTTCAAAATATGAGTGTTCTGGCTCTTCACGAGCCTAGTGGTCTACAGTGCTCAAATTTTCAGAGGACAGTCTTACCTAAGAAATTTAACACAAAATGTACCAAATTTATGTTTACTAATTCTACTTTTGTCTTACACTGGCAACCTCTTTAACATCTAGAAACACCAGGTGTTGATTAGGACTCATTTGTCCTTTATGGACACTAGGTTCACAACAACGCGAAACAGATACGCAGTCGTGAGGCTACTTGTGCCTCCTTGTAGGCTCGCTGGTGGGGCACTCCTTGTCTTTCCTCCTCCTCTGGAGAACCAGTGCACAATGTGTACCACTCAACTGAACAGGGATGTAGCTATTTCCCCAAAACAACATTTCATAGGATTTTAATTTTTTTTGCTGTGCTTGGACAGGACTCAGGGCCTTACACCAAGCACTGTATCACTGAGCTACCTCCCCAGGCCTTCATAGAAGTTTTAACAGAAAGAAATTCACAAAATGTGTTACATTTTGTTAATTCTACTTTTACCATCTATTAGGTACTTCAGAACATCTAGAAATACCAGATGATTCAAAAAAGCACTTAGCATTGCCAACCTTATACAGCAACGGAGAAAATACACACGCAAAACAATGGCTACGAGGGCAAAACGTCCCTTACACGTGACTCATATGGCACAGGACCTTCTCTCCTCAAGGTCCATGTCACCCATTGAACAAGCGTGGAGGAGTGTTATTCCTGGTGCCACTCCTAGAGGGGGTCTTACAACTCCATTTCAAAGTCACCTGCAGAAGACACTTGTGTTCTGTTTTTTTACCAAATGGGCATTTATCTTCTGACTCTATCACACGTTGGCAACCTCTTCACTTCTAGCATGGCCAGATGTAGCAAAAGCCGAAAGCAGCTTTTTCATATCATATACACACAGCTGTGGCGAGCAGGCTGGGCCCTACTCAGGATTCAGAATGGCGGTTTTACCTTCTTTCTGTTATTTGTGGTTTTAGTCAATTTCTGCATCGCTGTGACCAAAACACCTGACAAGAACAACTCTGAGGAGGAAAAGTTTGCTCAGGTGGCACAGTCTCAGAAGTGCAGCCCACAGATGGCCACTCCATTCCTCTGGGCTCAAGGTGAGACAGCACATCATGGGGGAAGGGCCCAGTGGAGAAAAGTAGTTTAGCTCGTGGTGGGGTCAGAAAGCAGAGAGGGAGAAGGAAATGGGCCCAGGGCAGACGCACCGGTCCAGGACTCACTCCCAGTGGCCCGCCTCCTCCAGCCACGTGCCCCCTGCCTACAGCTACCACCCAGTCAGTCCAGCCAAGTGAGGGTGACCTGATTAACTCATAGCTCTCCAAATCCAGCCATTTCACCTCTGAACACTCCTGCATCCACAGGGGCTGTGGGGCACACCTTATATCCAAACCCTAACATCTGTATGTTTCTTTTGCCAACCAATCCCTCGTGGGACAAAACCCTGTATATTATAGGGAATTTGCCCTCCCAGCTCCCCGATCTTTCACCCTCAATCTGCATGAATCAGAGGGGTGCACACCTTCTAGCATCCAAGTTGGGTTTCATTCCAAATGATTTGCTCCATGGCATAAGCCAGACCATGGCAGAGTAAGTGTTAAGTCTCTGTTCACAAGTCTTTGGTATAGATGCTGAATTTTTTCTATATTGCCAAATGGCTTAATCTATTTAGAAAAAAAAATGTATATGCCTAATTATTTTGCTAATTGTCCTTTGACTCATTGAATTCCTTATTTAATGAATGGAATCCTGCTGACTATGCCAATTGTTGTGAGCAAGCTATGTCATTAACATAGACCAAACACATCTGTATATTCCACGGTGTCAGAATTTATCAAATAACAGTAAATTTATATACTACACCACTTTCATGGATGGCAGTCCACAGGACCCTCGTGGGCCACCTGGCAGTCACGGGCTGGGCAAACACAGGCTCTTTCTCTCCAGTCTCCATCTCCAGGATCTATGTCACTTGAGTCACACATCGTACTTTGCACGGTGATATATAAATAGGTCACAGGAGACCAGAGGGTTAAGGCAGTTGGGGTTTGCAGACTCTGAGCCAAGAGCCCAGGCAGAGAGAAAGGTAACTGCAGAGTCAGGGTCCCTACAGGTGGTCAGACTCTAACAAGCCAGTTCCACAGAGTTGTCAAAGCAGAGGGTCTGGGCGGACGGCAGTTTCAGTTTCAGAGCATCAGCTTGGAGGGGGTCGTGTGTGGTTGTCACAGGCAGGAGAAACGGCTCTCTGCTGAAACCCAAGGACAAAGATTCAGAGGTTCGACACTGTGGCAATTTCCTGGGCAAGACCCATGACAAGTGACAAGGTTACATGGTCAGAGTCCTACTGTGTCATCTTGAGGGGTCCCTCCTTTTGTGGGTCTTAGGAGAGGTTGATAAGCACCCATGTCTGGAGTTCCTGCTATGATTTGGGATGACCACCTGTCCAGGTGCTCCTGATTCAGTTTGATAAGTTGACACATATTAGTTATTTATCAACTTGTGCCTTTTGGTAGTGCCAGGCAGATGGTGGTTGTTTACTTGTACAAACAAGGTGTGGAGTCACCCCACCTTGGCCCCGATACTCACGATGGAGTAGCTGATAGCAAACTACTGTTTTACAGAATGGAGTGACTCAGCATTAGGCCCAACCTGAAAATTGCTGTTCTGTAGGTTACAGAGTAGCTCAGAGCAGGACCTGGCCTACTGTCCACAACAGGCCTGCTACAGATGGCCAACAAATCTTCCCATAGGTGGAGGTACTTCTACTTGGTCAAATGTCATGTTTCTCTAGCATTTCTCTCTGGTAGAAGGAAGAGCAGTTCCATGATGGCCACCTGTTGCCAACTGGTCTACCTGTGCTCCTCCGGGCTTCGCTCACCTCCAGTGATAGGGACAGACCGATGCGAGTGGTGGGAGCACGAGGTCAGGGAGTGACTCTATGAAATGGCCCACTGTGCTGACCCCATATACTTTCTTTTCCAAGCAGCAACTTACCTGCAGCCCTGTCTGGCTTATGTGGACAGGATATGTCACGTTCCTTAGAAAACTCCCTGTCAGGACTGAGGATGTAGCTCAGTTAGTAGAGTGTTTGCCTCACATGCACAAGGCTCCAGGTTTGATTCTCAACACCACATACACACATTGCACACAAACTACCTGTTATATGCAGGCTGGAAATAATGTAAAAATGTCAACAAGAGGAACCCAAAATTCTGAATGGGGAGAATTTTGTGACCCTTTTCCCAGACCAGATCCTGAAACTCAGGGATATAAGGATAACTCCTCCTAACTGTAAAGCTGTAACAATATATGGTTAAGAATCCACATAGAACCAGACAGCACGGGTCAGCATAACCTAGAGTGACCATGGCAGTGTGGACTTGAGAGTCTGATGTCACCTTGCTGTCAGCCAAAAGTCAAAAGGTGGACCTGGGCAGGACTCTCTAGAAACTTTTCTGGGATCCCCCAAAAACTGGAGTGCAGGAAAAGCATATCATCCCTCTCTGAGAGTACCCACTCTCTCCCCCGAGAGTGTCCCTTTTCCTTTTTTTTTTTTTTAATATTTCTGACATGGGATTCAGAAGTAAAGATTTTTTTCTTAAGAGAGAGAGAGAGATAGAGAATTTTAATATTTATTTTTTAGTTTTCAGCAGACACAACATCTTTGTTTGTACGTGGTGCTGAGGATCGAACCTGGGCCGCACGCATGCCAGACGAGTGCGCCACCACTTGAGCCACATCCCCAGCCCCTCCCTTTTTCCTTTGGTAAACTCATGCCTGTTACTCTAAGTGACATGTCTGAAACCTTTCTGACTTGACCACAAGCATGGGGTTGGAAGGTGGGGGCGGGCAGTCTTTGTGCTACCTAAGTATCCTAGAAGGCCCCAGCCCCATAACACTGGGCCTTCATTCCTTGCTGTGGGACAAGGTAAGGTCTTGTCTTTGACAGAGCAGACACTACAGGGCCCTGGTCTGCGCAGCTCAGATGTCTAAAATGGCTGGCCTTTGGGCATCCATGAGCCTTCTGTGTCCACCTGCTATCCTGGCCCATTCTTTGCCCCACACACTGTGGCCACTGGGGGTGCCTTGTCCTTGGCTCCCCCTGGGCCAGAGATCCAGCACCTACAGGGTCTGGGCTCCAACATCCTTGTCATGAGGGTCAGGATGGACTGAACTGGGCCTGGTGGGTGAGTAGCTACAGAAACCTAGAGTGTGCAGGGCCACCTTGTCCCTGCCCAGCTCCCCAGGAAGCCTAAGGCCAGGGGAACAGGCCACACTTTCTTGTTGTACTCTACCAGGACTCATTCCATGTGTTTTAGAACAGTTTTAGGTACATGGAATTTAACTTTCCTCATTTTAGCTTGACTTGAAAAATCTTCTAAATTTACATTCTCTGCTGAGATACCCATTTAAAAAAAAATGTAGTCGTGGATGGACAACATGTCTTTATTCTGTTTATTTTTATGTGGTGCTAAGGATCGAACCCAGTGCCTCCCATGTGCTAGTCAAGCACTCTGCCACTGAGCCACAATCCCAGCCTGAGACACCCATTTTTATTCTACCTAAAAAAAAAAAAAAAAAATCATACTCAGTAAGGCATAATATATCTGACTATCCTAGACAATATTCCTCTGGCAGTGCTGGGGTCAGGCAAGTCAAGAAAGTACTCTACCACTGAGTTGCACTCACAGCCCAGAGCTGATATCTTAAAATCACAGTGTGATTGAAAGCACTAAAGAGATCTTAATTTAAGATACATATTAAATGCTTTTCATTTACATAAGATAATGCCATGACATATCTCCTTTGAGGCTTAACAAGAATTCATGCATTTGAGGGGTGCAGAACTGAGGCCTGAGGGTAGACAGGGTGATATCTAGTGTTTTTACTTCTCTCTTGGGCTCCACAGCTTGAAGTTAAATGGTCAGGGTATAGACCCAGTGATCCTCCAGTTATACAGTTATTTTCAAAAGAAATTTAAGCTGGGCATGATAGTACAAGTCTGTAATCCTAGCTACTTCAGAAGCAAGGCAGGAGGATCTCAAATTCAAAACTAGTCTTAGCAACTAAGCAAAGCCCTAAGCAACTTAGTGAAACCCTGTCTCAAAATCAAAAATTAAAAGAGGGCTGGGGTTGTGGCTCAGCATTAGAGTGCTGGTATAACACATTTGAGGCGCTGGGTTTGATCCTCAGCACCACATTAAATAAATAAATAAAATAGATTGTGTCCAACTACAACTAAAAAATATATATTTTAAAAAATTAAAAGAACTGGTTATGTGGCTCAGTGGTAAAGTGCCCCTGGGGTCAGTCCCTAGTATCCCTCCAAAATTTTTTTTTAATTTACCCTTAGGAGACATGAGAAGGTATTTGTGATTTATAAAGCAATGAATATGTACATTTTTATCTAAAAATCCTGGGTCCATTGCTTGCTAGTGCTCCAAGGAAAGAAGATGGTGCCTACAGGAGCTCTGGGCAGAGAACTATCAACTGCAGGAGTGCCTCTGGGGCCGCTCAATCTCGTCCAGTCTTCTGATGATTGGAACTTACAAAGTCATCCTCCACAAACACTCGTGAACCACCCACTGGCCTCTGCTACTTTGATTTTTCTGCAGTAACTTTAATTTGACTCTTGAAGCTGACCTTGACCTTCCCACTCTCTCTGGCTACTGTGGTTTGGATCTGGAAGGTCTCCAGCAAAACTCAGTGTCAGGAATGCAGTAAGGTCAGAGGTAAGTGAGCAGATCAGGAAGGCTGGGATCGCCTCAGAGGACTAACCGTGAATATTTTATGGGGCACTGGACATGGAGTAGGAGAGATGAGGCAGGAGACCACTACTCAATGAAACATGAAGGAAACTGATAACTAATAACACCTACTCCACAACTAAACTATGCCCAATGGGTGGTGGGATGTTTGCACTGATAAATTTTGAGGTAAACTAAAACATCAATTTCCAATCTAATTCTGGTGTTAGCATTGTCTTGGGCCAAAAGCAGGCCTGTTCGTGCAGGGTGGACGATGACTGGTGACCACCTTGATGGTGTCTGATCAGTTGTAGCTATGGAAGGAGACCGGGCACGTGGTATGGACCCAGAGATATGGTGCTGAGGAGCTTTAAAACCCACAAAACGTTCGACGTGGTGATGTGAAACTGTAATCCCAGCAACTCCGGAGGCTGAAGCAGGAGGATCACAAGTTCAAAGCCAGCCTCCGCAATTTAACCAGGCCTTAAGCAATTTAGCTAGCCTCTGTCTCAAAATTTAAAATAAAAGGGCTAGGGATGTGGCTCATTGGTTAAGCCCGGCTGTGTTCAATCCCAGTGCAACATAAATGAGTCCCACAAAACACAAAGGACTTTCAAATAGGACCATTAATGCTACGAAGGGCAGAACTGATGAGGCTGTGCACCTGGGAAAGTTTTCAGATTTAAGACAGGAAATTGGCAACGCAGTGAGTTAAAGGGGAAAGCCAGATCCGTTCTCCGCATACAGCGAGAAGAGGGATGCAACTCCCACAAAACACTTCGGATCTTCACCGGGCCCCAACAGCTGCGCGAAGGACACCTTGCACCGCGGGAGCCTGCCCACCCCATCCTACCAGGTCCACATCTGCCCGGGGCGGGCCGCTTTGCGCTGAGGACTGCGATTGGTAGACTCTGGCCGGGGGTGTGGCCTAGCCGGCGGCTGGAAATGCGCGCGCAGGTCCTCGACCCTCGCCCCGCTCCTCCGGCCCTGTGATTGGCGAGCTCGGGATCAGGGGCGGTTTGGGGGCGGCGGGTGCGCGCGCGGGGCGTGTCTCCGTGCGACCTCGGCCTGCGCGTGTCCGCCATGGCGGCTTCGCTGGTGCTGCGGCGAGGACGGGCTGGGCCGCTGAAGGTACGGAGGAGTTCCCCGCTGCGCGGCCTGGAGCGCGCAGGGACCCGGCGAGGGCGCGCGCCGGCCGCACCTGCGGACCCCTCGTGCCGGGCCGTCTGGGCTCCGACGCCGCCCGGGCGAGGTGGCCCCCTGCGCGGCGCCGCCCCGGCCGGGCCGGGTCACCTGGGGAGCCGCAGCATCTCCCGGGGCGTCCCCGCTGCGCAGCGGCGTGGAGAACCGCTGTGCGACGGTGACTTGTGCCACCCGCGCGGCTCCCGTAAGGACAGTGCCCATATTTAGCCGAAAACCAACCAACCACGGGATCTTGTGGGCTGTTCGGTGGCACCCGAGGTTAAGTGAATGAGGGCACTGGCTGACCCGGTGACTACCTGGTGGCCACTGAGGAGGAGTCGCCTCTCCGGGCCGTGAAAGAAGGGCTCGCCTTCTCTGTGAAAAGCTAAGGCCGCTATTTTAATTTTAAAATGGATCTTATTATGAAAGCGGTGTTTGCCTTTCCCCGGCTTGGAGCTGGGATTGCACCCAGGCCTCCAGCGTGCGTTCCCTGTCACTGCGCCACACGCCCAGTCCCCAGAAGCAGTAAGTAGTCACTGCTGAGTAGAGTACCGGTGAGGGAGGAAACCATCGTCGGGCCCACTGTGTATGTACTCCTCGAAGTTCCCAACGTTTTTTTCAGTTTTTGCGTGTGTATATACTTTCCCTGCTTACAGTCAGGAGCCAGATGTTCTCACGTCTTGTTCTATGGCCAGCATCTAGAGCATCCAACTGTTTAGCTCGCAGGCCTTATTGATTACCTGCTGGGTGGATTCACATGGTATTTTTCATTTCCATTGTAAGTACTTCTGAAGCAATTATTTATGTACATCATTTTAAATTGCAGATTGTATTTTTGTTTCTAAGTATAGAAAAACAGTTTATAAAAAGAACAAAACGTATTTTGAAAGTTAACAGAGTCAGAGATGACAAGAGTGTACACAGGAGGACATCCTTCATTATTAACTCAGATACTAACAGTGATTGTCCTTGAACCTGGGCATTTTCTTGTTGCGACTTTTTTGTATTTTCTAACGTTTCCAAGATATACATTTACTATGGAAATTGGAATAACCTCTAGTTACTTGAATATTCATGTGTAGTAATAATATGTAGTATTTATATGTTGTAATAACTGTTATAAATGATAATACTCTAAAAATCCATATTTATTAACTCTCTTGTCAGACTATGCTCCTAGAAGCACGAGTATTTCGAGGATTTGCCTCTACAGCTTCTCTCTGTGCAGAATCAGGGAAGAATGAAAAGGGACATTCACTAAATCCCAAGAAGCAAAGTCCACCAAAAAGTAAGATTTTAATGATAATCATAAGGGACAGAGAATGCCAAGTAAATACCTAGTCAGCCTTCCATGCATGCAAATGAGGTTTTATTAGCTACATGACTTATGGCTCTTCATCCTTGCCATGTCCAGATCATAGTCAGATATGAGGTCTGTGACAGATAGACCAAACACATGAGAAACGGTGCTTTGACTCACATCAACCCTGAACTGGTCTTTTTGTTTTCTAAACACCCACCTCCAACAAGTCGTACCAAGCATTAGTCCTCTGAAGCACTTCTATGGCCTCACCATGGACCTCACTAGTGTGAGATAGAGCGACTACACCCTCATTTTCCTCCCCAATTTTGATGGACCTTTTTTTTTTTTTCAATTTATTTATATGCAGTGCTAAGAATCGAACCCAGTGCCTCACACATGCTAAGCAAGCGCTCTACCACTGAGCTGCAACTCCAGCCCCTTTCCTCCCCAATTTTGACTTTCTTCTCTCTCTTTGAAACCCTGTGGTGGTTCCCCAGTTTGCTCCGTCACAGACCAGGATTGTGGGTATCATTTTAGGACTGTGGAGAAGGAATTAATAAGAGCAGCCAGTTTTCCACTGTGACTCATTCTGCTGAGGCACAATGTCTGACCTGTTTCCAGCTCTTTACACAATCCTTTTGACTTTTACCACTAGTTTTTAATTTTTTTTCTCCTCCCTGAATACCAATGTAACATGTCCTCATTGGAGAGCAAAAAGAAATGCAGAAGTGAATTTTAAATGCTTCTCTCCTGGGATTACTTTTATTTTCTATTCTCTCCTCCCCCTCCCCCCCTTTTCCTTTCTGCAGTACTGGAGTTGGAACCCAGGACCTTGTGGATGCTTGGCAGGCACTCTGCCACTGAGCTATATTCCCAGCCCCTTGTTCATCATTGATGATTGATCATGATCTAGGTCTACTTAATTTAGCTTTTATTGATGAAAACTTAGTTTACTCTAGAAAGACTATGCAGTATTACTCTCTTTGCAGGTCTTTGATCCTCATATGGGGTTGTAGAATGATAATTGAATTTGGTCTTCCTTTATCAAAATACCATTTCTTCAGTTTGAGTGTCTGAAAATGTCTAAATTCTTTTGCTTGTGGTCTCCTTGACCTGCTCATAGAACATTGGTGGGTTTTAAAAGTTTGCACCTGTAGAGAGTGCCAGCCCCACTTTCACACTGCCCACCTGGGCCGGGGAGACTCACCATCTTGGTAGTTTCTGCATGTCCTGTTGACCTGAGGCCTGTATTGCACAGGAACTTTTTAAAATTCTATCCTATACCAGCCTCATTTTTAAATCTGATGTTCTTTTCCATCTGAATGCATTTTTTTAAATGTATGTGTTAAACATAAGAACTCTTCTTTTAGTAAAAATAATCTCAATACCAGTACCACACCTAAAAAATGTTTGTGACAAGTATGTCAGTTATGACACATGCCTGTAATCCCAGCAATTTAAGAGGTTGAGGAAAGAGGACCTCAAGTTCAAGACCAGTCTGATCAACTTAGTGAGACTCTGTCTCAAGATAAAAAATTAAAAAAGGGATAGGGATGTAGTTCAGAGGTGTAGTGCTCCTGGCTTCAATTCTAAGTACTTAAAAAAAGAAAGTCACATTCTGTATTACGCTTTTTGTTTATGCAAACCCAGGGCCTCCTGCAACCTGGCACATTTTTTACTTATGTCAGTACCATCATCCTTTCCTTTGGTGAATTTTAACCTTGTGTCAGTAATCCGACCTCATGGATTTATGAATCTGAACTAAGTGAATTTGAAAATATCATGACAGAGCCCAGAGCCTCCTATTTAGAAATGTGCTTCCACATTGTCAGTGGGAACCGCGTGCTCTGTCCTGGGACGGTTGGGGTGCCATCATGGGATGGGAATGCTGAGCTGGGAGTTGGCCTTGGGCCCCTGTGGAGCTTTTGTCGCGAGCTGTGGCATCCTTGCGGGTGTCTGGGCCTGGGTCCTTCCGGCTTGAGTGTCCAGTGTGCGCCCTCCCTGGGTGTTAGGCTCATGGGCATGTGATAACTGTGTTCTTCATAAATGACAGGGGGCTTTTGGGTGGGAAGACAGCTTTGAATTGTTTGGGGTGCATGTTACATTTACATCTCATAAAGCAATCTCTGTACAAAGAAAAAGAAAGAATGCTTCTAAACTGACGCATGGAGCCTGCATTTCCCCCGAAGTGTCAGTAGTAGGAAAGTGTAAGGTTCAGTCATTCTTTTCCCCACCATGATACATTGTCATCTTAAACCCTCCTACCCCAAGCTGGCTTTAGAAGTTCTGGTGGAAGTTTTCTGCATGCAGATGGGGACCCTAAGTACTCACCCTGGGGTCACATCTCTAGCCACAGGGTCTGGCTGGACTTGCCTCAGGCTACAGAAGTTCCTCTGCCTTGTTCTGGAAGTTTCTAGCTTCTTTTTGAACCAACTTCCTGAGGGAAGCAGTAGGTGAGTGTCAGTCCAGGGTAACCTCCCAGGGCCCCTCTTGGGGAATGTCTGGCTCTGCAGGTTTGTCATCTGCTGGGTCCTTTCACCAAGCTGAACTTTGAGTCAGTAGTAAGCCGTTGGCTGGGTAATTTCCATGTGGCTTTTTAAAGAGTATGCGTAGAAACCAAAGTTGATTGGCCATTCCAAGTCCTATCTCAGGTTTAAAAGTGAGGATATTTGGAAATAGAGATTTGATGTATTTATTTTATAGCCATAATACCAAGTGCTCTTCTAAGCACTTTCCCCTTATTATCTGTGTGTCCACAGACAAGCCTGTGTGTGGACGCTGCTGTCCCCTGTGTCACCAGTGAGGCTGAGATGTCACAGAGACAGCAGCACGGAGTCTTAAGTTTGCCCCCAGGCATTATGATTCATGTTCTATATCTTATTCACTGTACTGTATTGCTTGTGAAAAATCTCCATTATCATGCGTTTCTTAAAAGAAAAACTTTTTATGTCAAACACCATATAATTACCCTATAAAACCTAAGTAACTTCAGCCTTCTATGTCATGTTTAGATGATCTTTGCTTCTGAATGTGCTTTGTATGCTGAATTAGTTTTGTGATCTGTTGAAAAGATTTGGAAGTGTTTTAAGGTGACTAATCTGTTTAAAATACTATAGTCATCCTTGCTTTTGCTAAAAACCTGAAGGTCATGCCCTCACTTTTCAATCAAGCCAAAGAGAGAATCAAGAAACTTAAGCTCTGTTTTGAGAAGAGAAGTGTGAGGAGAACTGCTCACTGGTGACCGCAGACCTTTATCTCATGCGGCTTCGTGGTCTTCAGAGGCAGGAAGTGCCCACAGGTGCCCAAGTGAGCTATGAGATGGACCTGCCCCATGAGACTTATTTAGCAGCCAGGCATTCTGTTACTTTGTCTTCGAGGAAAGCCACTGTCGTATTGTCAGAGGTTATCACAGTCTGTCTTTGGACATTGAATGAGAGCAAGCACTGGGGTGAAGTACTTCTGTTCCTTGATGTGATAGAACTGTCTTCTAGGCGACATCAATTCTGAACTGTGAAACTCAGCCCTGGTGGGGACCCTGGGCTTGTTAGTTAGTGATGCAGGCAGCTACAGATCAGCAGACAGGTTTCCTATTGAGCCATGCAGAGGAGGCTGGCCTTGTGCTGTGGCAGGGCAGAAACTGGCTCTTGGTAAAAAGCAAAATCTGTTCCTGTCCTCTGTTAGCCTTTCCCTGGGGTGTTCTCAATAGCTAGCACGGACAAAAGAAACTTGAATGCCTTTTGTTTCATATAATGAAATTTCCTTTTTTTGTCTTTGGGTTTTGTTTTGTTTTGCAGTGCCAGGGATTAAACCCAGGGCCTCAGGCATATTAGGTGATCACTCTACCACCGAGCTACATCCAAACCCTTAAGGTTTCCTTTTCAAGTAAAATATCTAAGTTGTATCATTGTCAGTCCCATCTGAAATGTTCTTTCCATTTTCTGTAGGTAATAAATCAATTTATAATGTAGGTTGGGTTGTTTTTGCTTTGTTTTGTTTTTTCTGCTAAGGACTGAGCCTAGGACCTTGTGCTAGGCTGGCACTCTTATCACTGACCTCTACTCTCAGCCCCAGTGGAACCCAAGTTTTGGGATGAAACTTAATTCCCGCCTTCTGCTGGCAGGTAACGCTGGAAGGTGGGGTTTGGGTAAGGCAGCAGTCCTCTGCAGCTCTCAGTGGCTGGCCACGCCCTCCAGTGTTGCAGCGACCCCAGCAGTGCACTGTCAATTTCTTCTTTCTGGGTTTTTATCTTGTGAATTCAAAGAATGAAATCCATAGACCAAGATGAGTGAGTGTAAGAGCAGCATTTTTAGAGAATAGAAACAGGAACAGAACTCTTGCAGTGTCACCATTAGTCTGGTTTAATAACATTACAATTTTTAATATATGCAAGGGATAGGGAAATAGCTCAGTGGTAGAGTACTTTCTAGCGTACACAAGGCCCTGAGTTCAAGCCTCAGCACCCCACATACGCACAAAGGTCTCGGTAGATTTTGAAAGATTCAATCCTTACCATCTTTCTATTCATACTTGGAAAATTCATTCAAGTCAAAATAGAGATGAATCAGTAATTCAGGTGAGTGGCTGGCAGGGTTTGAAGGCCGGAGCATCTTAGACACAGCTGTTAGGAATTTCTGAGCTGGGCAGCTGGGTTCAGAGAGACACAGCAGAAGCCAGTGTGCACTACCCCTTTGCTCACCTTCCGTTCAGCATGACCTGCAGCTGCGTGTGCACTCTGAAAATCCCCTGCACCTGCATCAACACCTGCTGGGGTGGAGTTCCAAGTGCAGGGTCTGAGTCCGAGGTTCCTATGTGGCTTGGTGGGCATGGTGGTAGTGGGCTGGGGTGATTACAACAGTCACCCACACTAGCCCTCAGGTCGTTTTTCCTCACAGTGCTGTCCCCCTCTGACTGGCCTACGTCCAGTGGCTTGTTCTTTTTTCATTTTTGGTTGTTTGTTTTTAATATTTACCTTTTAGTTGTAGTTGGACCCAATACCTTTATTTTATTTACTTATTTTTATGTGGTGCTGAGGATCGAACCCAGGGCCTCGAATGGGCTAGGAGAGCGCTCTACCACTGAGCCCCAGCCCCAGCCCTCTTTCTTTTCTTTGATCTCACCATATCAGTCTATTATAGTCATTGGTTCCTGAGCTCAGAAAACCCTGCTGGGTACTGCTAAGCCAGAGTGGTTGGGAGGACAGGTTTTACCCTAGAGAAGTAGGATAGAGCTGTTTTCAGTACAAAATAGGCGCCTGGCCTCCAGGACTCTGGATATAAGTCTGCTCACCTGTAATAGTTTTAAGTTTGAAAGATAATTTTAAGAATGTGTCTTATACTTTTCTTCTGATTTATGTGGTTAGAAAACATTTATTACTAGCTGACAAAATTAAATTAAATTAGCTCTAATTGCTATATTACTTGATTTCATTTTTTCATCAATGACCATGAAATTAATAAGACTACTTTTATTATATTAGTACTTATCTTTTTTTTTAGAATTTAAAATCCATTCCAAGTGATACCTATGATATTACATTATTTAGAACTTTTCAGTATCATAGTACCTTTTTTTTGGCTCAAGAAATCCCCAAATGACCTGTGTGACTGTGAAGGACTTCTCTTCCTTTTCAGGGCAGTTTTACTTGAACTGCACCATCCTCTCCCACCACCCCCACTCTCACACACATCATGTGGGGACCCCAGTCCCTGCCAGGCTCCTGTATGTACTTTCACTGTTTGGTTGTTTTTTTGTTTTTGTTTGTTGTTGTTGTTTTTTAATATTGGAGAAACACCAAATATTTGCTTGATTTTAGGGATTCAAGGAATTATGTAATTATAAAACTTCAGTAGTCATCTAAAAATATCTTTATTAGATGAAATAGTTTAAAAATAACCATAACCAAAGAAGCCATCAGTGTAGAAATGCATGCAGTTTGTTATTCCTGTTGGTTTAAAAAAAAAAAAAAATCCTCCATCTTTAATGTTTTCAGCAAGAGAGGGAAGTATCTCCAGTTCTTAGCTGCCAAGCACACAGCTTGGTTGTGTCACTGGAGAGCCTTCCCGGGGGACTTGTCTTCGGTTGGTTACACTGAAGGTGTTATAAGTAATGGGTTGATATGCAGTGAAATGTCGATGACTTTGACTAATGAGTTTAAGTTGTTTCATTAAATAGTAAAAATAACCTTCCTTTTTATGCCGTTTCCTAGATGTAGTGGAACCAAAGGAGAGGGTCAAGCCACTAACCCCCCAGACAGCAGCTGCGCCGCCTGACAGCCTGTCTCCACCCCGTTCTCCCCTGCCATGTGGGAGCAGAGGCAGGACACTAGCTAGCCCCCACCCCAGTGGCAGCATGCTGCTCTCAGAGGAAGGGCCCCTGCAGCATTTTTCAAGGAAGACTCTGGTAGAATTTCCTCAAAAGGTCCTGCCTCCATTCCAAGAACAGGGTTCTGACTCCAAGGTTCATCAGGTTCCTGGGAACCAGAGGGATGATTCGTCCTCCTCCTCCACCTCCTCCTCCTCCTCCTCCTCCTCCTCCACATCCAGCTCCTCCGATTCAGAGTCTGACGAGGAGGGGGATGTCCCAGAAGTTGGTCCCCAAGGGGTGAGCAAAGGCAAGGGACAGTTTTCAAAGCCAGAGGCCACCCGCCCCTTTGAGAAGAAAGACCCCAAAGCCACGGCATCTGCAAAAGAGAATACTGGGGTGCAGAGGCCACCCATGGATGTCACCTACCCAGGGCAGCCCCGTCCGCTGAAGAAGACGGGGCCCTCCACCAAGTCAGTAAAGGACAGAAAAGAAGCCAAAACAAAACCCACCACACCCAGCTCACAGGCCAGTGAAGAGATTTTGAAGAAAAATGTAAAGAAAGAAGAATTGCAAAAAATATTTAGTTCCAGTGAGACAGATGAAGAAAGTCAAAAGCCATTTGATGTTCAGGACACTTTACCTGACCACACAAAAGCTGGATCTTCAACACAGCAGAGTGGCAGCCCAGTGTTCGCAGCGCAGACAGAAGAGGCCAGGGCGCGGGATCAGCTGCCAGCTGCCGCCCCTGGGGCCCAAGGCAGACGCCTAGAACCTCAGGTGCCTGGGCCTGGTTGGAAAGCCTCTTCTCCCCTAGCCAGAGAAGAAAACATGGGGAAACAGGTAACGGAAAGGCACTCAAAAGCCAAAGGGGGCATCTTGGAAGATCAGGTACCAGTGAGAGACGTGAAGAAGGCAGACGTCTCTGGAGAGAAGGCCGCAGGACCACAGCCTGAGGAGAGAGGCCAGGCCGCCGAAGAAGCAGCACCTTGCGGGGAAGCCCAGGGCCTCACACAGGGTACACCTCGCCTTGTTAGACTCTTATCCTTTGGGGTGGCTAGACTCACACTACTCTGAATTTCTGCTTGCTTAGAAAGAAATGTTAATCAGCTTCTAGTAGAAACTAGGTCTGCAATGCTGTCCAGCTAGGCAGAGAAGTATATATTAATTACAGATAATGCACATCTTTATACAAAATCCTAAAATATTTTACTTTTTCTGATATCAACATTTTTAAAATTTTTTATTGATGCATTATAATTATACTTAACAGTGGGATTCATTGTTACATATTTGTACATGCACACAATATGACAATATCTTTTTTTTTTTTTTAGTGAAAGAGTATGCCCTTGGCACTCTGGACAACCTCTTAACCAGCATAATTTTTGCAGACTGTCAGTTTAGCATGGCCACCCTTAACCTTCCAGGGTATCCAGATGTCTATTTTGTGACCTTGTGAGCATCCTTGGTCTCCCATCTAGCTTGAATAGGCAGGAGTGAGAGTCATACGTGGAGTGATAGTCTTCAAGTGAACTAAGCCAGCGATTGCCCTGAGCACCCTCAGGCATGAGGGAAGGTTCGCAGTTAGGGACTGAAGCAGTGAGTGCCACGCAAAGGCAGCTGGGGACTGCAGGGTTTTCTTTTCACAGGACATTTCCTTTTCTGATTTACCTAAGAAACACAACAGGCTTCCTGAGGAAAACAATGCATCCCTTAAATGTTACATTTCGTGAGCATCAGACCTTGTAGGATATGAGGTGCTGTGGGGGTGCGGCCAGATATTAGCAGGAGGGCCTCAGTTTTAGGATCTGTGGTTCCGCAGGTTCTTTAAAACAGCATCGCTAGCAACGCCTTCTCCTTCCTGTTTCTGTTTCATCCTTCTGGAAGCCTCCCTGCCTCACGTGCATTGCCTGGTGTGCTCCTGATGTGGTCACAGGATGAGTGTTTGCTTCCCTTTCCACCAGCCCTCTTACGTGAGCTCTAGTGCCCCGCTTGCCAGGCTTCTCCCGACCTCAGGCCCTGCCTCTCCTCGTGCTCCTGCTTTCATTCCTCCCCTCTCAGATGGAGGTGCCAAAACCCTCAGGGTGAAAATAGGATGTTGGGATTTTCAGACTGCAAACCAACTTGCCAGCCTGGGGTATAGCTCAGTAGCAGAGTGCTTGCCTGGCACAAGCCAGACCCTGGGTTCATCTCTAGCAGTGGAGTGGGGGGAATCTCTTTGCCCTCAGAGGCAACTATAACCCAGTATCACTGTGGTCATCCCCTTGCGTTAGCCAAAGGTGTGTGTACAGCACACGAAGGGCTTTGGCTTGTTGAGTTTGGAAGGATGTCAGTTCTTTAAGACTTTTTTTTGTTTAGTCCAGCAAAATTGTGAGAAACAGAGCTTTTGGCATTGATTAGAATAGTAAAAAGTTTGTGCATTATATTTGGTGAAGCACAAATAGAAGTTGAGAAGGCCCATCCTCTGATTCCCAGGAATTTTAGAGTCCATGGAAGTTCCAGCCCAAACCTTGCCTGCAAGGTTTATCCTGTCCTGTCGCATGTTGTGTGGCAGAGGAGCAGTGTTCTTGTGCTTCAGCCAACACTTCCAGTTCTAAGGTCACCAAATGCCAGAATTCTCCTAATCTTCTAACAGAGACTGGAAGGCTCACTTAGTTCTGCTTAGGGAAGTGTTCTTCTACAAATAGTTTATTTCTAGTACAGACAGATTTCTGATAGAGGTAGTATTCTTTCCCATGCATCTTCATGCAAACTGAAAGTCCTTCTGTAATGGTTCTAGGCATTTTTAAACTTAAAATCTGGGGCCTGGAAGTACACAGAGTGAGATGTTAAGTCATTATTATTTTATTACCGGACAGAGCAGCGTGGTCCCTTCCTCTAGTGGGCTTGTGATGCAAACCTGGGGCAGTTTTCAATGGTGAGGTCAGGGAGAGGTGAACATTTTATATGGCCCAGTGACAGCTTTGTCCCCAGGTGGTCGTGTAATAATTATCACTCCTGAATTGTTAGGGCCACAGTTTTAGAATAACTTTTCAACTAACATCCTTGTCTTGCTTTTGAAGGTATGGTGCCTCCGCAGGCTTTCCTTTCTAAGTAGACAGTTTCTTCATCACAGGTAGGATTGGTGGAAGCTGCTGGGATGAGTCTCCGAAAGCCCCTCTTGTCCTGTGCTTCCTCCGCAGAGCCCGCCCAGGCCCCAGCGCCCCCTAAGCCGAATGACACCACCACCTACAAGAACCTACAGCATCATGACTACAACACGTACACATTCCTGGACCTGAACCGGGACCTCTCCCAGTTCAGGATGCCTCAGCCCTCTTCTGGACGTGAGTCCCCTCGGCACTGAGCACTCTTCTGGAAGTGAGTCCCCTTGGCTCTGAGCCCTCTTCTGGACGTGAGTCCCCTCGGCACTGAGCCCTCTTCTGGAGTGACCTGGCCTCGTCTTGGCTGCAAAAATAAAAATCACTTGAGTCACAAGCCCAGAGTGTGTCGTTGGTTCCCTTTTAAACTCCCCAGTGAATGGTACACAGACAACACTGTGCTGGTGACTCATTCCCACGTAGGACATACTCAGGAATGTCCACTGTGTGCAAGGAATTCTTCATTGTAAGGCGAGGGCCAACAGGACAAGTCCACGGAACTAGAGAGTGCTGGGTGAGTTGGCAGTAAGCTGATTGACATGGAGGTGTTGGTAATGGCAGTAGTGACTTCGAAATTTATAGGCCTGGTTTTGATAAATTAGAAATAATCTTAAAATTTAAACTACTGCATTGCTAAGAGCTGTGGTATTAGATTATAGCATCTTATTATCAGAAAAGGAGCAGACTGATTTTGTTCTGTTGAGTGTCACGTAGACTGAGGGACGTTTTCAGTGGTTAGATTAGAGCAAGGTGGATGTTTGGTATTGTCCAGGGCAGCTATGCCCCCAAGTGGCCATGGGCCGGCTTTGAGCTGCTGTAGCTCTTCAGGACTCTGCAGCTCGTGAGGCCCTCACTATGCACCAAAAAGCGCTGGTCACTGCTCTCTGGAGGCCAGGTGAGTCACACAGGTGGGCCGCTTACCCACATTTTGCTTTGCTTTCCTTTTATGGTCTTGTGTTGAGCCCAAATTGGGGTTTATTACATTTGGATTCTGGTCCTTGGCCTGTAGGCCACCTATAGCAAACTCAGTACAGTGACGTGACTCACAGTCCACATTTCTGTAATCCTATGTTTCTTAAGGTTAGTCAGGGATTCCAAAATAGAAAGCAGTGTTGAAAGCAGGTATTGAGATCATCTACCTCAGACTTTATGACCACCCAAGAGGCTTAGCAACTCAACAAGTTTGTAATAATCACCTTTTTATTATAAAGTAATAAAACCACATTCCCAAAAAGAGAGCTGACTCTTGAATCAGAAGAAGGCTAACTTTGGAACCTGCCTGCTGGCCTGACTGTTGCTGCCCCCCTGCGGTGGCTGCACTGGACGCAACCTCTTAGACATCCAGTCCCTTCTTGGTGGCGGGGGGGGGGGGGGGGGATTGTGGCTGGCTTAATGGCTTGCTTCTGGGGCCAAGACCCCTGGAATCCTGGCACACGGAGCTTCCCTGGGTACGCAACCCTGGGGTGGGTGAGGAGGAGGTCTGCACATGCTTTGAAGAGGAAGATTGAGGCTTGAGCAGTTCTCCCCTTGGAACTGGCCCTGGCTCATCCCGGCCTCCCTGGGTCACACCCTCGCAGTTCACCCTCCTGGAAGCTCTTGTGGTGGCCCAAGAAGCCTATGTTCCCTAGAAGTGCTGCCAGAAACTCCTGTGAAATGCAACTAACTTTGTGTCTTGAATTCTGAGACAGAGTCTCTCTAGATTGTCCAGGCTGACCTCAGACTCAGTCCTCCTGCCTTGGCCTCCTGTCACTGGGATCACACTGGCCTTCATTTAGTGTTGTATTATTTTCTTAAGATGGATTCCAGAAACTGATCTGATGAACCAGAGTGTAGACACTAGTATTTCCTGCTGGATTTTTAAACCACTTTGAACAAAGTCATTATTTTGCCTCTTTGTATATTTCCCTGTCCCCTAGACGTCTGCTTTCATGCCTAGTACAGATGCCCGTGCTCCAGAGGAGGCAAACCTCTGCCAATGACAGGTTCCTGCCCTAGTGACTCCCCAGGCACTGAGAGCCTCAGCATTTTTTGGCGGGGAGGGGGGGGGTGGTGGGTACCAGGGATCGAACTCAAGGGCACTCAACCACTGAGCCACATCCCCAGCCCTATCTGGTATTTTATTTAGAGACAGGGTCTCACTGAGTTGCTTAGTGCCTTGCCATTGCCGAGGCTGGCTTTGAACTCTTGATCCTCCTGCCTCAGCCTCCCTAGCGCTGGGATCCTAGGTGTGTGCCACTGCGCTCGGCCAGCCTCAGCCTTTCTGATCCTACTTAAAGCCTTGTGTTTGTATACTTTATTCTGCTGCTTGTCCCAGCTCGGTTCTGAAGCCAGGCAAGGCTCACTGGGTCACAGCACCCCTGGCAGATTCTGGCCTGGCAGGTGCTGTGCACACAGGAAGCAGGAAAGGTTTGTGAGGTGAGTTCAGCACCACAAAGCTGGTTACTCCAGAGAAATTGTAGAGACTGACTGGTTCTGTTGGAGCTTTCTCTAAGGGCTGGATGGGGAACATCCCTACCTCTGGGGGCCCTCACAGTCTCAGCTACCTAGTCTTTTCACAACCTTTTAAGAGTGTGAAGACCATCCTTAGCTTCTAAGACAGGGCAGTGGACGAGGCTTGTCTTTGAGGCTAGTGTGTCAACCCCACTAGTAAAGGGGTTGCTGTGGATCATTTAGGGAAAGGGCTGATGGAGGGTGAGGCCGACCAGCAGGCTCTTCCCGTGCTCAGGGCCTCCTGTTACCAGCCTTTTCTCCCCCACCATCTCCTCTCCCCCTCCCCCTTATTCTAGAAGGAATCAGAAACACTGTGGCATAAAAAGTTAGCAGCT
This sequence comes from Callospermophilus lateralis, assembly GCF_048772815.1. Classification (NCBI taxonomy): domain Eukaryota; kingdom Metazoa; phylum Chordata; class Mammalia; order Rodentia; family Sciuridae; genus Callospermophilus; species Callospermophilus lateralis. The sequence goes on along the minus strand of NC_135314.1, from coordinate 2,857,123 downwards.
AAAGCACAGCAGTTGTCGCCCTTCAAGGCCTTAAGAAACTTCAAGTGGAAGTTCTTTCCAGGTCACGAGAGAAGTGTCAACACCTGGGGCCAGGGGCAGGAGGGGGGACCTCTCTGGTCATCCCTGCAACTTTTTAGGTACACCCCATTTGAGGTGGTTTTGGTTTGGGGGCTGAGTTCCCAGGAAGGCAGCGTGGCTGGTTCCAGGCCTCAGAAGCACCAGGATACATTTAGTTTAAAAAATGACAAGTTTGAAAAGAGTGCTCAGACCAAGTGTTCAATGTCCACAGCACACGGTGAAGGATTCCTGCCACAGGATGCATAGATCACGGGCCTCGGAACTCATTTGAGCAAAATGTGGAAAGAAAGAAGACATTGTTATTCCATTTGATAAAGCTCCAGAAAAAAACAGGAAATTTTGAAAATAATGCAGGTTACAACCATGTAAGAAACTGCAAAAGCTAAAATTAAAGAACAGGGAATTTTGACCAACTTTTGCCTTTGAGGGGCTCACAAAAAATATTGTGACATCCTAATGAAATCAGAAAAAACTATAGAAAAATATGTAAAATATATACATGAACAATATAAATTGTGTAAAATGTTTGGATAATTATCAAACTTTCATCCAGAGTTTCCTTAGAACAAATTTTTTAGGTTGCATATCCTAGAATAATATCTGCCAAAACACATATGAAGTATCCTGTTACAGTTTGTGAGAATTATTTAAAAGAATGTTTTACCTAAATACATAAATGTATTTGTTATCAAAGTAAGCAAGACTCAGAATTGGTGATCATATAAGAACTATCATGTAAAAATAAGATGATATTATTAGTAAACAGCCCTCTTGGCAAAAGTTCCTTACTTATATTTGCTTATTACAAAGCAATAATGGTTTATTCTTTTATAATCATGTATACCAATTTTCTTTCCAAAGTATTTTTATAGACCTCTTCACACCATTGTACCTTTTCCTCTTATGAAATATACATCCATAAAAATGCATGGATTTTTTTTAATTTTATTCTAATTTGTTATATATGACAGCAGAATGCAAAAATGCATGGAGTTTCTATGACAGTTTGCCAAATAATTATGAGAGTTTTTACACTTACACTGGGATGCAGAAACTGCTGGGACCAGAAGCTTCCCAGGAAGCTCTCCCACATCACAACTTCATTCTTCTTCCCAGAGTTGGCACTAACCTGAATTTTTTTTTTTTTTTTTTTTGTACCAGAGATTGAACTCAGAGGCACTTGAACACTGAGCCACGTCGCCAGCCCTATTTTGTATTTTATTATAGACAGGGTCTCAATGAGTTGCTTAGCACCTTGATAAATTCCTGAGGCTGGCTTTGAACTTGAAATCCTCCTGCCTCCACCTCCCAAGCCACTGGAATTACAGGCATGCACCACTGCACCCAGCTCTAATCTGAATTTTGATAATTATTCACTTTATCACTTTCTACCTCTAAACACTAAAAATTCAGTTTGCCTGATTTTTAAACTTTCCTATCTTTTTATTTTGAAACATCTCAAGCCCACAGAAAGGTAACAAAGTAGTATAATGAACCTTTGTATAGTCTTCACCTGGATTCCAAATGTTAGCATCTTACCATGTTTTCTTTATAGCTCCATAAGTGGGTGTATATTTATTTTTAATTTGCAGAACCACTTGAAAATAAGTGCTTTTTATTTTGAACTTTAAATGAACAGACTTGCACTATGCATATTATTTTTATCTTTTTTTCATTTTTTATAAAATTTGGGAGATTGATTCATGTTGTTACAAAGTTTAATTTGTTCATTTTATATTATTTTATGGAATTACATAGTGTAGTTTCTTTATCCTTTCTATGTTAAGACATTTGAGTTAACTCACATTTTTCCTATTGTAAGCAATATTGGTATAAGCACTGTTATATGTGTCTCTTGGTATATATATATGCATTTCTGTTAGTATATATCAGTGTAGAAGAAATCAAGTATATATATGCTCAGTTTTACTATATAGCATGAAACTTTTTCCAGAGGTACAGTTATTCTCCCTTCTCTCAGCAACATATTACTGTTTCTGTGCTCTGCATCCTTTCTGATGCTTAGTATCAAAAATTTAAATTTATGCCAATTTCATATGTATATAATAATATCTCCTTGTATATATTATATACATATAAAATTGGCATAAATTAGTATTTCCCAAATTAGTATTTCCCAAATTACTAACCCTGATCCCCTTTTTATGTTTATTAGTGATTTTTTTGGTAACAGATAGTGCTAAGAAAATAACTTTGTTAAGTGTAATAATGTTATTTTAAAGAGGTATACTGAACTACGTAAGAGTGCAACTGGGGAGGAGGGCAGGGAGGCACGGCACTTCCCTGTCACCTGGGCTCCCAGGACAGTGGCCTCCAGAATGTTCCAAGGGCGCCAGAGTAGCTTCCTGGGCCAGTACTCTGTCCCAAGGTGTCAGGGGACCAACACTTGGGGGAAAAAGTCGCACTTCACGAGTTGGTACTTGCTGGTCTTTTATCCCCCGGCTCTGAGGTCAGGAAATCCAGACAATGGAGCCCAGGTTAACAAGCATATCTTGATGTTTTAGCTCATCAGAGCCTTACCAAGGTCGTTATTACTTTTTGCAGGCTTTGGGATCGAATCCAGGGCCTAGAGAGTGCAAAGTAGGTGCTCTGCCACAGAGCTACACCCCGTCCAGTTACTATTTGTGAATGTAGAGCTTAACACACATCCTCCTCAGTTCTGAGCCAGCCAGAGGGCCAGAAGGAGGATCTGTCTCCCCAGAATGTGCAGAGTGTTGCTGCTGCAGCCATCAAAAGAAATTCTAGAAAGGGCATTCTCATACCAGGGCAAATCTTCTGGTCACCAGAGCCATTTTCAGGGACTGGGGTCCAGCTCAGCAGCCAAGCACATATGTAGCAGGCTTGAGGCCCTGGGTTCACCCAAGACAGGACTAAAGCTATATTCAGGAGGATTTTAAACTATGGAATTCACAGGAGAAAATAAAGACAGGAAAGAGGTGTAAGCCCCAGGGGTCTGAGTGTTCCCACCCTGGTGCCCAGGAGGGCAGGGGAGGCAGGGAGGCTGAGCTGGGGAAGGGGATCGCCAGACACACTGGGCGGCCCTTCTCAGCCTGCCGGCCTTGCAAGAAGGGCCTCCTTTTCCCCTCACGTTTGGTTTCCACCTTCCTCCCTTTTCATTGTGCCACTGGGTCCTTTAAAACGTGGTTAGACACCAAGGACATGTGCAGGCAGGAGGCAGCTTATATAGCGCTTTTAATGTGTTTAAGGTTTATTTTCCAGTATCTAGTGGTGTTTGCTGTATTTTTTAAAAAATTAGTTATTTAATCTAAACTGTATAATTTTCTTTCCATGATTTTAACCTTCGGGGAATTCCCACTTCTCTTTCCCCTCGCAGCAAATGATGTGTTTATTAACATTATTGTTAAAGATTTGACAATTGAGTAGAAAATTTTAGGTAGTGTTACTAGATATTCAAAGTTTCAGATTTTTAAATTTATTGTTGAAGTTAGTGTGTCCTTAGAAAAAACACATAAAACAAAAAGGGGCTGTTGGCAGTGTAACTGTGAAGCACCCGGTTAATACATAATGAATGAGTCTGTATAATGGATAGTTTATTCATCATAAAATTTTTAAGTGACTCACAGATGTGTGTCCTTGCAGCTGTTCCTCCCTGGCTGATTGTGACTCAGAGAGAAGTCTGTGCCAGGGAATCCTGGCAGCAGCCCTGGTCCTTGCAATGCTCCCCTGCGGAAGCCATTCCTTGTTGGGGGCGACGGTGACCAGGCTATAAGAGGCCACAGGGTGAGGCTGGTGGAGAAAGAGCTATCTGCCAGCAGCTGAGAGGGCAGCCTCCAGAGCCCTTTCCAAAAGACACGCCCCAGCCTCAGAATTCCTGCTATTTATTGACTTAAGTCCTTCTGTTTACAATGACAACCCCAAGTAATTCCCCAGCCCATTGTCCACCAGGCCCCGCCCCTGCTAATGTAGAAAGAGTGTTAGCCCTTGTGACTTTCCTGGGTCACCCTGGCCTGCAGGGTGGTATTGCTCAAACCTGACCAAGCATAGGAGCCACCCACTGGCACTAGCTACAGAGCTGATTTCTGATTTAGAAGGCCTGGGTTAGGTGTGGGGGAGCTTTCAGAGACAAAGCCAAGGCCTGGGGTGCACTTCAGGGGTAGAGTGTGTCCTTAGCATGTGCAAGGCCCTGGGGTCCAAACTCCAGCACTCAAAATGCCAAGCATGAGATTGATTTTATTCATGCCACTACAATAGGGAGAAGCCCCAGAATTGAGATCAGAGGTCTCTGACCACACGTCTTAGCCTGCCCTTGGCCACTGAGTCCATAAGTTTGAGCCAGCCTGGTCAAAATAGAGACCCCATCTAAAAACAAACAAATGGATGAAAAGAATTGTTGTTCCTCTGAAACCAGCCAGACCCAGACACAAACATTTCCTGTTCAGTGAGGGGTAGCTCCCTCCATTGGTCCTAGCATAATCATTCAGGTACAGCTGTGTGTCCCTCCTGCTCAGCCTTCGGAATAGCTGGGACCCCAGGGGCATGCTCCTGCACCCAGCAGGGGACAAACAATTCCAATCTCAGTAATCATCTGTGGACAAAGAGCGTGAAGGTGCAGAGTCAGGTCTGGCATGTCACAGTGCACAGGGGTGAAGCTGGTGGGGAAGATGGCATGAAAAGGGAGGGCCTGTGGAGGTGGGGCTTTGTGGAGCCCAGGCGCATTCTCCGTTTCTGGCAATGACGAGGTTCAGGAACAGGTGCAGCTGGACACACCTCGAGATGCCCTTCACGGCAGCCTGTGAAGCCGAAGGAACCCTTTGACTCTTTGCAGTGCTGGGGAAGGAACCCAGGCCCTTGCTCATGCTGGACATGCGCTCTACTGCTGAGCTGCACCCGGCCCCACTCCTGGTGTTTCTTGGTTGTGTTGCCATCATGGGATAGATAACCAGATGAACTGAGAGGCTGAGATGTGGCTCAGGCAAGACCAGGACATCGAGGAGCCACTAGCCCTTCTCCAGCTTTGCTGTCACCTCTGCTCACAGGGCCAATACATTCCATGATGGGAGAAGAGACTCTTGGCAGATGTCACACAGAGGACCCATAGCATGGATGGCCCAGCCTGCCCTGTTGAGGGAGCTTGACCTTGGTGACCTTTGCAGGTTCCTGCCCCCTTTCACCTGAAGTTGGTCTGTCTGGAACCACCTGGGACAGCTCCATGTGAAACCCTAGTGCTGAGCAGATGACAGGCAGCTCCCAAGGAAACTGGGCCTCCTCTTCCCTGGCCCAGGCTGCCTTCTGCTGCCTGTCCCCACCCCGGCTCAGGTCAGGGGCCAGTGAGGTACAGAATGCACGTGCAGAACAGGCAACCTGAGGGCACTCTTGCAGGCACTGTCTCCAGGCTACGGCTAAGGGATGTGGCAGTGTCCCTCAGGAGGGGCAGCAGGGGAACAGGGGAAGCTGGGGCTATGAGCAGAGGGCTACTGCAGCCACGGGAGCCCGCCATGGACCCTGCCTCACCCTCCTCTTACCCTCTGAATTCTGACACCACTTGGCCAGACCCAGTGGGAGCCAGGAAAGGAGGGAGGCTCCGTTTTGGCCTGTGCAGGTGGCCCCTCAGGGCACGAGCAGAGGCAGAAGGTCAGGCACAGCCCTGAGGAACGCCAGCCTTGGGTCCTCCCTGTGGGAAGCAAAGCCAGCCTCGGAATGGTTGGTGTTCCTTGAAAGCATGGAAACAACACCTTCCAGAGGACAGGAGTTGCCTCTGGGGACACTGAATGTATGCTCATTTATTGAGTTCTCTGTTTTTACCTATTTACCTCTATAGGGGAGGGAGGAAATTTCTCCTCCACCATCTGAAGTTTAGCTGGAATGAATGAACAATTTGTTGAATAGAAGGAAAGGCAAATTTGTTAATGTGCAGAAGGGAAAAGTCACAGTGAGGGGGAGTTACAGGAGTGTGATCACCCACATCCCCAGTGTGACCTGGAAATGGACACACCCTTTCTTGACAGGGGATGTGAAGAGGAGCAAATGGTTTGGGGGACTCAGTGGGTCTGGAGAGCACACCATGGCCTGGGACAAAGTCTGTTGGAATAGGCAGTGGCCTCTGCAGGAGTCACAGTAGGACAGAGAGCGGGGACAATGGTGTGGCCAAGGCAGTCCAGGGGTGTGACAGACTCCAGCCTTTCTTCCTGCAGTGAGTTCAGTTGTCTCTGGTCAGTGGTGTTGCAGAGAGGCCTGGAGGCCACTGTGCTTCTCTTTTGGCAATCCCTGATCCCTCTGTGGATAGGGGACTTTGCAGAAGTTCTCTTCCCTCCCCTGGTGGGACAGGGAGGCAGGGAAGGTGCCAGAGTCCTGGCTTCTAGGAGGTGCCCTGGGCCCCTCTTGGGTAGGGTTTCCTGAACCTGAGAACTTGTGTAGCTGAACTTCAACAATGTTGTGTTGCTCAATAATGAAACCTGACACAACCGTCTAAACTCATGAGTCAATAAGCCTGGTGACAGGAAGCAGCACCGGAGCTGGCAGCTCAGAAAACCCTCCGTTTCCCTGAGAAGGGTGCCTTGGGACCCTGCCTAGCCTGAGTGGTTGAGGGGAGAGGAGCCCAGGTCCTTGGGTGCTGGGATGGCACCTGGGGTGGTGGCAGGACTGAGAGGGACCAGGTGACCCAGGAAGGTGACCAACAAGGAAGCTCATGTACGAGCTGCGGTTTGGGGTCCACTTCTAGGTAGGATGGGTGACTCGAATTAGAACGAACAGACATAAAGAGACAGGTAGAATGGGGAGGAGAGGACAGACACCTCCACCTGAAACCTCCCGCTGAGTTCCCCATCCCTCCACTCCCAGGCCAGTCTCGAATTTCTGGGAAATCTAAAAATCTTCACTAACAATCTTAAGGTTATTGGAAATTTACCCACTTATAAAATTTGCCCTGTTCACTGCTCATTAACCCACTAATACTTTTTTTTTTTGGAGGGGGGTACCAGGGATTGAACCCAGTGGTGCTTAACCACTGAGCCACATCCCCAGCTCTTTTTTATATTTTATTTAGAGACAGGGTCTTGCTGAGTTGCTTAGGACCTTGCTAAGTTGCTGAGGCTGGCTTTGAACTCTCAATTCTCCTGTCTCAGCCTCCCAGTCACTGGCTTAACACCTATATTTTTAAAACGGATTGAGCAAAGGGAGATACGAAACCTACAACGTGGTGCTTCCCCAGGCTATCTAACCATCACCTGAGGACCCTGAGAACTGCCAGACCACCACCAGCCATCCTGGGATCACCCATGCCCAGCCCATGCCCAGCCCTCGCCAAGCTGCCTTTAGAAGAAAAGCTGGGAACCCAAGCGTGCCCCTCTCGTGGTGGCCAGGTTCTCCCTGGAAGTGAACTCCTTGCTTCAATATCCGACACGTGATGAAATTCTCCTCCATCACCTGCATCAGGGACCCATCATCCTGCGTTGAGATCCTCCTCTCTGGGACCGCCTAGGACCCCTTCAGCTGACAGACTCCCTGGGCACCTGACTGAATTCCACCTACAGCCCTCCTCCTGGGAGCTCACATGATAACATGGGGCTCATGCTCTTTCTAGTGTGACCACCCCCATCCTGAAAGCATGGGTCCACCCTGTAACAAGACACTCAGGGAGTCCAAGAACTTAGGGGCTCCCTTGCAGGAACAAAAGTGGACAAATATTTTGTTATTCAACAGCTCCCCAGGACAGTGCAAGGGACCAAAGACACCCTCCCCTTCTGCCTCCTCTCCTCTGAGCCACGCAGAGAGCCACACTTTGAGAAGGCCTCTCATGCTGACCTGTCTGCCTGGCCATGTCTCCAACCCTCAGACAAGGGCCAGGAGAAACCCCCAGGAAGCTACAATGCTTTTATGGGGAGGGGACACGCTCACTGAAAGTCGTACCACCAGACACCACGGGGCCCCACGCAACCGCTAAAAGAACAACCAGGAGTGCTTCAGGGTCCCAGCTGGCAGCGGGGCAGACACTTAGGCCTCATGTCTCCTCGTGTGTGGCTTTTAAAGAACATTCCTGCAGGTGGATGTAACTTAGGGCTCAGTTTCCTATTCTTTCTTTAAAGGTGAGATAGGATAGGAGGAATAAAAATAGGTAGAAAAGAGACTTAAGGGAAGAACAGTAACAAGACTCTGATTCAGAAGTCTCTCCAGACTTTTCAGGCCTGCTACCCCTACGCCAGTCTCTAGGCCTGTACCCCCAAATTTCAGGGAGATTTGTAAATCTACCTGTGCACTATTATTTAACGCCCATAAAGAGATTAAGCAAAGAGAAACATTATCTTGAGAAACCTATAATTTAGGGGGTTTTCCAGCACTATCTATTGATCAGATAATGAAAACCATATCTGTCTGAGGATCCTGACACTGACCAGACCACCCCAAATCGGCCTGGGATCACCAGACTGATATCATTCCTATATACCTTCCATGGTTTCCTTTAAAAGAAGAGCTGAGAACCTCCGAACTGAGTCTCTCGCTCTGGAGATGACCCCTGCTTCCCCTTGAATGTATCTGCTGCTGTGAGCAGGCCGTGCTGTCAACATGGACCAAACACCTCTCCACAGTGTCAGAATGGATTGGATAACAATGGATTCGCAGGCTGCATCACCTTTAGTGGTCAGTTCACCAGATACTTGTGAGTCACCCGACCGTCATAAGATGGGCAGATAGTCTCCATCTCTCCTATCTATAACACCGAGTCACACAGCACACTTCACCCAGTGATGTCTGTCACAGGAATACAAAGAAAGGTTAAGGCAGGGTACAGGCTGCAGAGCCAAGAGCCCAGGCAGAGGGACATGTGACTTCAGAGTCAGAGTCACTGTAGGTGGTCAGAAAAGAATTCTAACAAACCAGTTCCACAGAGTTGTCAAAGCAGAGGGTCTGGATGGACGGATGGACAGCAGTTTCAGAAGTCAACATAGAGTGTCGGCTCAAGGTGTCAGCTTGGCGTGGGCCTTCATGGTTGTCATGGGCAGAAGAAACCTTGCTCTGCTAAAGCCCAATAGAGCAGGAAAATGCAGGTTTGACATTGTAGAGATTTCTTGGGAAAAAAAATATCACTCATGATCTGGAAAATGACCAGGTCCTAGCCCACCAGACAACTCAATGAGATCTCACCTTTGCATGGTTCCCAGAGCAGCCTGAGCTCCCTCTTGGTGCCGTCTCCCTCTTCTGGAGCTAAGCCCCCAACCAAAGCTGGGCCTGCATGTCCTGCTCCTAGGCTCAGTTTCCTTGCCACTGTCATGAGTCAGAAGTCCCTGTACCCAGCATCAAACTCCCAATCTACTTGAACACTCATGACTAAAGCAAATAAATCTGTGTAATTAAAGTGTTTGAATTGTTGTAGTATGTGACATGTTTATACACGTAACTGCATAACTAAGTGCTAAAATGGTAATGAAGTAGCTGGGCGTGGTGGTACATGCTTGTGATCCAGGCCACTTAGGAACCCGAGGCAGGAGGATGGCAAGATTGAGGGCAGTCTGGGCAACTTAGCAAGACCTCAGCAACTTTGCAAGACTGTCTCAAAATAAAAAAAATAAAAAGGGCTAGGGATGAGGCTCAGTGTCTGAACGATCCTGGGATCAATCCCCAGTACCATCAAAACAAACAACAACAACAAAAAACAGGTAACTAAGTAAAATATTTTTTAGAGATGTCTTCTTTCTTTTTCTTTGTTTTGCATTGCTGGGGACAGAACCCAGGGCCTCAGATGTGCTAGCCGAGTGCTCTATCACTAAGCATATCTCCAGCCCTGGGTGGGAGGTGTCTTAAACGAGCACCGTATTGGATGGAAAGAAATTCACTTTGACATCTAGTTTTCCTATAGACTCTGTATCATTTCAAGTAAAATTCTTAATTTTTCAGTGCCTATTTTCTCCCCAAATTGAATTAATAATAGGTGTCCCTACTTCAGTAAAATAACATGATGTCTGGGATTTGCTTTAAAATACCTGAGGTTTGGACTGGGGCTATAGCTCAGTGGTAGAGTGCCCATCTTGCATGTTTGAGGCACTGGGTTTGATCCTCAGCACTACATAAAATAAATAAAAGATATTGTGTCCAGCTACAACTAAAAAATAACAATTAAAAAAATACCTAAGGTTTACTAAAAAGAACAAGTAAAAAAAATATGTAAATAAAATACCCAAGGCAGGGCAGCTGGGGTGTGCTCAGTGGTCAGGTGCTCCCTACACATGTGAGGCCCTGATATGCACTCCAGCAACACGACAGAAAGGGTGGGTGAGGGATAGATATAAGATTGACACATGCTATCATTTGTGCATGTGCCCTGGTGATAGAACCCAGGGCCTCACACATGCTGAACATATACCCTATCTCTGAGCCTCGTCCCTAATTTATAGCTGAATGCTGGGCATGTGGAGTATCATATCCTGCCCTTCTTTCTACCACCATGCTTGTGAAAATTTCTAAAATAAAATATTTTTAAAAATGCCTGGCCTTGCCTAACACATGACATCACCATAGCTTTGAACAGTGTCTTTGAAGCACTTTTTATTTCTTAGAGAAGGCTGCTGCCTGAACACAGATCAAGTTTTACACAGCAGCCCTAAAATTGTTGCATCACACTGTGAGGTCCTGTCATCAGGGAGGCAAAAAATACACTAGAACCCAGGGGAAGCACTGCTATGCAAGATGAAGATACAACTTTCAACTATGAGATGCTCTGTGGAAGATCTGACCCTAGTGTAAAAACTGGGATCCCATCTGGGAAGACTGGTGATGCAGGAAATAAACGTGCAATACATCAAAAATATGTTGTCCAGTCGCTGACAATTTATTTCTAGAATTCCATTTGTCTAACGTTTCCAGTCTCATAAATGATAAACAGTAAGGTTTTACTTATAACTCGTTGGTCCCAGAGGCAGGTGAGCAGGGAATGGAAGGGGCTTTGAGGAGGCGGGTTAACCCTCACCCCGGTCCTGCTGACGCTCGGCTCTGTGGGTCGAGGGAGTTTGCATGCCAGCAGGAGAATCCAATAAATGTAGGAAGCCAAGCCTATTAAAACACAGACATGACTGTGAGATGCACAATATGGGCCATGTAGAAGGAAAAGCATTGCCATCCGTTCTGTAACAAATTATCAAAAATCATTAACAACATGAGGGAAGTTATACTTGAGAACAAATTATTGTTGGTTCCTTTGAAACCCCTGAGTTTTCTGTTATCATACAAAGAGAATTTTCTAGAGACAAGTAATAAGTCTACTTTGAAACCTGGGAGGGAAACCTGCCTGCTCCTGCACCAGAGATCGGGTGTCTGTTGGTCCACACCGTGAACCGGGCAAGCTGGGAGCAGGGAACTCCAGGTCTCCCGGATGGCGAGGAACCCTAACTGTTCTGAGACGACAAACATGAAGAAAGGCAACATGCATCTTGCTGAAATTGAAAAAAAAAAAAAAAAAAAAAAAGGACCCCAAATTACTCAGTAGCAGCTCCATGGCTGGATGCTGTGAGCCCATCTCAGTGAGTGCAAAGCAGCTCGGCTGGTCCAGCAGATGCAGCAGCAGAGAGGTTTATTACTTGTCTCAAGCAAGACGCACACTGGAGTTAATCTGCAAAGCAGTGTTCTCTCCACACAAAGACAGCTCGGGATTTTAGTGGGGAGACTTACACATATTCACAGAGGGAAGATGCACTGTCACATGTCCAGGCAGACACATTCCTGAGCATTTTCAGTTCAAGGTCAGAGTCACATGTTCACACAGAGTTGGTGGGCACATTCCTTGAGCATAGAATTTAGTCCTTGTAAGTTTTCCAAAGAGCCTTAGCTGAAACAAAAAGGAAAACAACTTTGAAAACCCATTAGCAGTCTTTTAACTGGGCAGCAGCTTCCCCCATAAGTACCAGAGCCTGGCCCCACACAGTGTCAACCTTGCCTAGCTAGCTGCTCAAGGTTGCCCCATTTTTTTAAATCATTAAACACCCCCATCACTGCCAAAACAAAAACAAACAAACAAACAAAAACCCCACAAAACAAACATGAGTTGCAGAACTCTTTGGCAATACAGGATCACTGATGGTCCAAAGAGTTGTCTCCAAATGAGACAGAAGTTGTTTATTGTTTAGCAAACCCTTTGGTCCTGGGAAAAGATAATATAGAGAAGGCCTGTGGGAGAATCTGAGTAAGTAAGCAGTGGTTCTTAAGGGACTTTGATAACTTTTACATAACCTTAGCCAACCCCAAGTTAATCACACACTATTTCCATCTAGCTGTTAAAAAAGTACACATCTTTTAAAAATATTTTTCTAGTTGTGGATGGACATAATATTTTTATTTATTTATTAATGACTTATTAGTTGTATCTGATGGACCTTCATTTATTTATATGTGGCACTGAGAATCGAACTCAGTGCCTCACAAATGCTAGGCAAGTACTCTACCACTGAGCCACAACCCCAGCCCTATTTTGTGTTTTATTTAGAGACAGGATCTCACTGAGTTGCTTAGCACCTTGCTTTTGCTGAGGCTGGCTTTGAACTCATGGTCCTCCTGCCTCAGCCTCCCAAGCCACTGGGATTACAGGTGTGTGCCACCATGGCCAGCTAAGATTTCTTATTTGAATTGAAAGTAGTGAAGAAAGCCAGGCATGGTAGTGCACCCCTGCAATCCCAGCAGCTCAGGAAGCTTAGGCAGGAGGAATGCAAGTTTGAGACCAGCCTCAGCAACTTAGCAAGACCCTGTCTCAAAATAAAAGAATAAAAAGAGCTGGGGATGTTGCTCAGTGGTTAGGCACCCCTGGGTTCAATGCCTGGTACCAGGAAAAAAAAAAAAGTGAAAGAGACACCCATTTGCAGGACATCAGAATATATCACCAAATGTGCCTCATGGGTATAAGCTGATTATTTTGAAAACCAGCAGACATTAAAGCAGTTCTGAAAAGGGAGCACAGGGTATTTTGTAAGGGAAATGCACATTCATCAAAGAAACTGTCATTTGTAAGAGTGGACTCTCTCTCTCTGAAAGATGACTACATCACAGGAGACCAAGATCTGCAGAAGGAGTGCTACCTAGGTTTACCTGGCCACCTCCCCCTCCCGCCTCCCACAGCCTCCCTTTCTTTACCTGAAGGAGGTATCTAGGCTCAGTTTTGCAGCCTCTTGGAGTTCACTCATTCCCTGAGTTCCTCCTCCTACATAGAAGAGACACGTGTTACCACACCCCCATTGGTCTGTCCCTTGTTTATATCCCTTTTCTAACAGGGGCCCAGGGAGACCTAGAAGGGAAGAAGGAAAAGAGAGATTTTTCTGAGAGTGAAGAGCCCTGGGCAGGAGGAGGCCAGCAGGGCCTGGAGCCAGCCTCCAGCTTGTCCAATAGTGTCCTCCTGTAGAAGGACCGGGCAAGGGCCCTCCCGGGCTTGGAACTGCATGAGCTTGTTCTCGTCCCGTTTAACAATGCTGATCACTAACCTTCCACTGATGCTGACTGACACTTGCACATTTACAGAGTGCCTTTATTCGCAGGTATGCAAGGTACGTGGAAACAGCCTGAGAAGAGAGCTGCCCCGACGCGGAGGCAGGGGAGAGGCGCTCGCCCAGCCACGGAGGAGGGCCACCTTGCGCTGAGGTCTTTCTTTGTTACTGTCATTGGAAATATGTTGCAGATGCAGAAACTGTGTTCTTGACGTCTCAGGACATCAGATGCTCATTTCAGCACCACGAGGAGGACAGGCAAGAAGTAAAAACCCTTTTTTTATTTTGATGCTCCCTTTTGTGCAGACTGTGCCATCCTGGGCCCAGGAAGGTGGTGGACCAGTCACCTCCCTCTCCCCTCAGGGTGTTTACCCTCAGCCTCCCCAGATGTGCCACGGCAGTCTGAGCCCCTGGAAAGGTCAGCTCTGGGCAAGGAGGTGGGCAGGGCCTTCAGCCAGGCGGTCACTCTTCCTCCCCTCCCTTCGTCCCTCCCTCTCCGCTCCATTCTCCCCACTGATGGCCCAGGCTGAGAGGAGCCTGAGCTCCTCCAGCTAAGGGTGTCTGCGCCTGGGGCTCTGTGCTGGCAGAAGAACAACTGTCCAGGCGACACTGCTGTGGCCAGAGAGGAGAGGAAATGGGAATCTGAAAGCATCTTTCTGTGGCTGGTCCTCAGCTGCACCATCCTTCAGGAAAGTCCGAGGGAGAGTGGCCAGCCAGGACCATGGGCCTTCCAGGGTCTTCCTATGGTGGCCTTGACCATCCAGAGGTCCAGGGAGAATGTGCAACAGACCTGTGAAGCCTGTGCTGCTTATCACCCAAGGGCCCCGCAGAGAGAGCACTGGGCCCTGGATTCTGCAGAGACGGAACCACCAGGACAGATGGCTGCAGCTCTATGTCTGTCTCTATCTATGGAGAGAGACGGATTTTAAGGAATCGGGGACTGGCATGTCTGCAGTTTGCAGGCGTAGGGAAGTTCAGACTTGCCCTGTACAGTTTTGGTAACTAAAGTGTGCTGAAACAGATGGACACAGACCATCAGCAGCAGAAAGGATTTCTGCACATTCACCTGTGCACAGGAGCCTCACTGAGTAGTAAGTTCAAAGGAGGGCCAGGCGTGAAGACCAAGCACCCTCTTCATGGAGTTGGGAAAGGGGAGCCTGGAGGCCGTTTTAGAGGGCAATGCTTTTTTAGAGAAATCAGTGGGTCTGAAGGACAGCAGCCTGAGAGGAGGTAGCAACAAGTAGGAAGGGGAGGTGAGACTGTGCTGGAACAAAGGTGCTCTCCTGCAGGAGGAGGACCTGTGTGTCCCCAGGGAGATGACCAGCACAGGACAAACTGGTGTGCGCCTTCTAGCCTCCTTTGCTGGGAGTTCAGGGAGGGAGCTAGCCAATCACACTTTTTTGGAAGACCTTTCTTCAGTCAGCAAAGGGGGCTTCATGGAGCCTTCCCCATCCCTGTGCCAGAGTGGGGAAGTCCCTGGTTTCCTCTAGTTCTCAATGTTCTGAAGCATCATTTTCCAAGTTTGGACACAGCGCAAGCCGCAGGCGGGAATTCTAGCAAGATGTGAGGTTGCAGCGGGAGACCCAGGGCAGTCTGGAGGCAGGAGCCCTTCCTTACTGGGCCTTAACATATGAAAGAGACCCCTCAAGGTTGTAGAGGGTCATCTCCTTCACTCAGATCTCCTTATCAAAGTGTCAGCCTTGCTGGGCAGGTGGTGCCCAGCTGTAAGTAAGCCAGCTACTTGGGTGGCTGGGCAGGAAGATCTTAAGTTTAAGGCCAGCCTAGAAAACTTAGCAAGACCCTGTCTCAAAACAAAAAACAAAAATGGTTGAGGGTGTATCTCAGTGGTAAGGTATCCCTGATTCAATCTCCTACACCAAAAAATAAAATAATTGAATTTTTAAAGTTTAAAATATAAAATGTTAGCCTTATCTAAAACTGCTCCTTCACTGAAACATCTCATCTACCTTTCACCATTTAATTGGGCACCACAGCTAGCCTTGTTGACACCCATAACCAACTATTGTTACAGGGCAGTGAAAGGACACTCCCAGATTCCTCACGAAGTCCAAGGACCATGCCACACACCGGAATCCCACACAAGAGAGTTACTGTCGGTAACAGGAGGCAAACCAACAAGGCTGTCCCTTGGAGGAGAGCAGCAGCCTGTGGCACTCACAGAGCAGCTCCATAGCCTGCAGGAGGAATCTCGTAAATTGCTTAGGAGCCTAAGCTGGGAGGGGTCAATCCTTCAGCAGGCACATGTCTTATGGGAAGTTGGAAGTTATGCAGTTTTGCCTCAGAATCCAAACTTTGGAACCTCTAGGTAAAATGGCTCCTGACCTCAAATGGTGAATCTGATGCCAATAGCCAGGCTATATGGACAAGGACCAAACCAACTCCATTTTTTCCTGAGACTCCACGTCATGTAAGAAATGCTTCTGCCAGGGAAAGCCCACCTCTGTGCCCATCAACAGTTGCTCGGCACAGCAAGGTTGGCAACACAAAATGGGGATTCTTATACAATGTGAAAGTGTTCTCTCTTTGGTTTCTGCTTTTCTTGGACAATGTATCCAATCTCTGAGTGTCTAGATGTTAGTAACCATTCTGTAACTTATACACAACTAGGGACGTTTTGGCCCACTCTCTTTTCTGCTTATGATTTTAGATCTCATGACGTTTGTTTGTGCTTTTGAATCATAGCAACAGCCACTTATGCTTTAATATGGTTTTGGACTATAAAAGGTGTACTCAACAGGAGGGGGTCAAAGGATGTAGACTTGCAGCCTCCCTCTTAGCCCACCAGCTGATGGATCTGGACCGCCAACTGGTAAATAAATTTGTCTCCTGTTTTAAGATTGACTCAGTGATTTATTGCTATCTTGCCTTAACACTGTCATAGGCACCTGTCCTTATGTAGTAGAGACAGTGCCGGGTGAGTGCACTGGTGATTTTCACAGTGTTTTCTCACTGAGTTTGCTCCTGCTGTGGTCTGTTACCTTTCTGGAAACGGAAAGCACACTGGGCTCAGGCACAGTCCACTGTCTGTCCAGGAGCCCATTTTTGTTTGTAATCCTAGGTTTCCAGGAGGCTGAAGCCAGAATATTGCTTGAGTCCAAGAGTCTGGGGCCAGCCTGGACAATGTGATGAGAAAAAAAATTTTTTTAATTGAGCAAAGCAGGCTTGTCACTTCAACCATGATGTCATTTGCCATGAGGGATAGAATCAATGCTTTCAAGCTGAAGTTAGAATTCTGGAGAGCTTATGTTCGTCATTATAAACTTGACCATGTTCCAAAACTAACTGATTTTTTTCTGTGTCTGTGTCAGTGTGTGTGTGTACACTAGGATTGAATCCAGGGGTGCTCTACCACTGAGCTATACCCCCAGTGCTTTCTGTTTTTTGAGAACTTGCCTTAAAAAAACCTGCAACCCTCCTGCCTCAGCCTCCCTAGTAGCACAGATATGTGCCAGCATGCCCAGCACTTACTGACTTGTCTGATGAGACTGAAAGTAATATTTTTATTTATTTATTTTTTAATTTTTATTTTATTTTATTTTTTTGAGTTGTTGATAGACCTTTTATTTTATTTTACGTGGTGCTGAGAATTGAACCCAGTGCTTCACACATGCCAGGCAAGTGCGATACCACTGAGCCCCAGCCCCAGCCTCTGAAAGTAATATTATCAACTGTGATTTTTAAATTTTGTTTGGAGAAATGGACCAACATTTGGAAGAGCCACATAACTCAGTGAATTAATATTTTCCAAAAGATCATGTTACAAAATCACTTGTGGGTAGTGACCCATTAGATGTGCCAGGAAGAACAATGGCTTTCGGTCTAAGAGAGCAACAGTTCATTGATGTGGAACCTGCATCCACACCAACAGTCCTGTAAGAAGGTCCATGTGTCCAGCTTAGCTAAGTACCACATTACCTGCAAAGGCTGCAGGAAAACCCCTCTGTTCTCCAAGTATAAACCTCCACAAGTTCAAATTTTCTTCATACAACCTTTCATGTTGGGCGCAATATCACATGCCTATAATCCCAGTATTCAGGAGGCTGAAGCAGGAGGATTACAAGTTCCAGGCCAGCCTCAGCAATTTAACAAGACCATCTCAGAAAAAATAAAAAGAGATGGGGGTGTGGCTCAGTGGTAAAGCAGCCCTGGGTTCAATCCCTGGAACACCCTCCCCGCGCCCCCCCCCCCCAAAAAAAAAAAAAAAACCACAAAAGAAACGTTACAAGTCACTGAATTCAGAGACAGACAGAAGCACTCTAGTGTTCTTTGGTCCAGTCAGACGTAAAGGAGATTCCCAAAAACATAAAACAGTAACTCCCTTTTCATTCTTTTCCCTTTTTTTCTTTTGGGAAATAGTTATTTTTCACAAAACATGTAGTTTAGGTCATCACAGAATAACATGGAATAGGCTTCTTTTTCATAGGTTAATAACCTTTTAAAAAAGCCACTTGAGTCACCTTCTAGTGTCACGTGCTTTCATGAGCTCAAAGGCTCCTGTGAAGGGACACCTCTCAGCCTCTGGCCAGGAGAGTTTGGACTGGTGTGAGCAGACCCACCCCAAAGGCTCTGTGGAATTTACATTTAGTCTTCTTAGTTCCTTTACACAAGTTAAACTTCTTGCTCATTTAAGAAG
Organism: Callospermophilus lateralis; assembly: GCF_048772815.1. NCBI lineage: Eukaryota > Metazoa > Chordata > Mammalia > Rodentia > Sciuridae > Callospermophilus > Callospermophilus lateralis. The sequence goes on along the minus strand of NC_135314.1, from coordinate 2,838,955 downwards.
ATGAGAGGGGAGAGAGAGGGTATTAGAGAGATTTGGTAACAAAGGGACCTTAAAAATCATGATACCACCCATACCCATTAGCACAGCTACAACCAGAAAGCCAGAAAATGGGAAGTGTTGGTGAGGACTGGAGAGAGCAGACCTCTCCTGCAGGGCTGATGGGAAGGCAGAGGGGTGGCCTCGCAGAGAGCAAGGGGCTTCTCCTCGCAACCCGCAGCCCCTCCTAGGACTATGCCCCAAGCACTGAGAGCAGGGTCTGCAAGAGGTACCTGCACATCATGATCATAACAGCCTGTTTACAGCAGCACACAGAAGGACCCGCCCAGGCGTCCATCGACAGAAGAGGACAAGTACCAGGTGGCCATCTGTACAATGGAACTTTGGTCAACCTTGAAAAGAAGGACCTTTTGGCACCTGCTCCAACAGGAACCTAAGCCTGGGGCTCTGAGGAATGGTTAAAATGGATCAGAATTCATAGCAAACACAGACAGAAGCTCGACTACTTACTGATTCTGTTTCTCAGACCAGTAAGCGGGCCCACCAGGCTGCAGGCTGCAAGCAGAGGGTGACTTTGACCACCCTGACACTGGGTGGCAGGAAACAGAGCAAAGTCTTGGTGGCCCTGTGAGTTGTAATTTCCATGAGAAAAACATCATCCACAATCTCCTTGACTGCAGATCTAATTTAGATCTTAAAAGAAATTGAAGCTACGGCCTGTTTCACAAGGTTGCTGCTTTCTAGAAAGCAGAGGGGGCCCTTGGCAGTGGCCTGGGGAGACCTGCCCTGCCTGGCCCAGAACAAAATCTCCACTCCTGCCCCACTTCCTCCACGGAGCATTGGAGTGTCACAGCCCAGATTCCGGAGTCGGTCCTCTCAGGGAAGTTTGGACAGCCATGGTGTGATCACGGTGGGTGTGATCAGGAAGGTATGGGAGACCCAGAGAAGTTTCCAGTATCAGCGCAGATGTTCCAGGACAAGCAACGGGACAAGGGCCTGGAAAGCTGTCCAAAGCCGCATGTCATCAAGGAAACACAGGGACTATAGAAGCAGAGCCATGTGTTGTCTGTGTGACTGGTTAAAATTCCAGGTAGGTAGGCCCTGAGACTAGTGGCCACCACAGGACTCTTGGCAGGGTGGACTTTCTGCACACTTTTAAGTGATGAACAGATTTTATGTAACCCACCAAAATGGGAAGGCATGCCCATGAGTAAGAAGTGTCACTGTGGTGCCAGGGTTGGAGCTCATTGTATGGTGGACCTTTGATGTGGACAGGTGTGATCAATTATGGCTGTGTGTTGTCCAGCCACGAAACAGGTGATGGGATCCTGATGACCATCAATAGTGAAGGGACGGGATGAGAACTCTCACAGAGCAGGGTCTTCGTGCCACCCAAGCAGCAGTCAGGGCTCAGGTCCCAGCCTCCCAACAGCTCTGCCTGGACAGGTTTGCAGGTTGGGGTTTCCTGATGGTGGGTGACATGTCCCGAGGAGAAAGAGTAGCACACAGCCACTGTTGGTCCTACCACACATGCTGGAAGCAGAGCATTCCATGACCTTGCAAGTGGACTCTTCTCAGTCAGCGGATCCCTGGTGGACAACTTAGCTTGGCTTTGACACTGTCCACCTGGAGACAGTATCAGATCCTATAAATCAAGGGCTCAGTCCCTGAGACAACCCCTCCTCAGACACCAGTCTCAAGTTGATTGGGATCTGTGCTTCTGACTGACCTTCTGTGAACTGGAGGTTCCCCCGTACCCCACCCACCTGCCCCAGACCAGGTTTGACCATTTGCTAGCAAGACTCACAGAACTCTGAAAGACTCACGGAAACACTGTCCTCATGTTTACCCACTTTTATGAGGGATACAACTTGGGTTGTGGCCAGCCCCCATCTAGGAGCCCACCAGAAACCACCTCACTGGGACAAAAGATGATCCTGTCACCCTGGAAACTCCCAGGGATTAGGCACTCTGAGCTGAACAAGGGTCAAAGGACAAATATTAAGACAAAAGATGTTACCAGCACCCCTATTGCTCAGGAAATAGCAAGGATTTTAAGGAGTTCGGTGCCAGTCACCAAAGACAAAGATCAAAGTGTATATTATTTACTATGAATCACAATTTTACAAATTATGTCCCCCCAAATTAATAGGGTGATGTCCTAATCCGTGGTACCTGAGACTGTGTCCTCACTTGTAGATTTTTAACTTTACCAAGTTAAAATGAGGTTTTAGGTTGGGCTCTAATCCAACATGACAAAAATTGATACACATTTATGGGACACACAGACACAGGTGCAGGGAGAGGACTGTGTGACCGCACAGGGTAAGATTGTGGTGATACTTCTACAAACCAAGGGACATCAGAGATGGTTAACAAGATACCAGAAGCTGGGCAATGCCAAACTCTGCCTCACAGTCTCTAGGGAATGTGGCACATCTTGAGACTGGACTTCTGGTCTCTTGCACTGTAAGAGAAAACATGTCTGTTATTTAAGCCCACTCAGTTTGCAGTACTTAGTGATAGCAGCCCTATGAAATGGACACTCCTGGTGTAAAGAGACTTGGAATCAGCAAAAGTAAAAAAATAACTAACCCCACTGGGAAACTACACATTCTGTTTCGCTCTCCCTTCTGGGTTACCCCAGGCTGGTTTTTAATTGCCTTTGAACTATTTTCAAGTTTGAGTTTTAGATGAGGAATGATAATAGAAATGACTTTTTTTCCCTTTGGTACTAGAGATTGAACCCAGGGGTTAAACTCTGAGCCATATCCCCATCCCTTTTTATATTTCAGAGACAGGGTCTTGCTAATTTGCTTAGGGCCTTGCTATGTTGCTTGGGCTGGCTTTGAACTCACAATCCTCCCGCCTCAGCCTCCTGAGCTGCTGGGATTACAAGTGTGCACCATTGCACACCACTGGAAATGATTTTTGTCTGTGTACAAGCTAATGAATTCTGTGTAGTAGAGGGAAAACCCTGAGTCCCCCAAACTGTTCCACTCAAAAGCACAATTTTGCACAATTTAAAGCTCATTTAAATATACCTAAATATTAAATGTGTATGTTCTTCACATTCTCCTTTGAACTGGTTCTAACATCTTACCAGTTCCCTATTCAATTAACAAATTCAAAAGCATATTTGCCACATGCCAGGGCATAGCTATATGACAATATGGTTCTTCTCCTTTTTTTGGTCAAAATTATTATTTTTTTAACATTGGAAAGCCTCAAATTGGGCTGTGGCTGGCATTTCTCTGCTGCATTTTGCTGGGATCTTTGTGGGGGAAGCGAGTGGTGGGGACAGCAGCCCTACCCTGATCTCTTTAGGACTTCATTGTTGGAATTGCTTTCTTGAGAAAATGTGAGGCTTGGGAATGGAGAACAGAGAGTCCTCAGAGCCCCACTGCTCTTCATTCTTCTCAGCTCAGAGGCCTTACGATGCAGGAGGTGCTGGTTTCCTCTTCTGCACTCCATGAGAGATCCACTGTTGTCCTGCTGGAAAATAGAGGGAACTGGTTCCCAGAAGTGGTTCACCCCGTTTAAACCACAAGGCAAGTGGCAAAGCCACTGAACATCCAGGACTCCAAGGGTGACATCATTCCTACCTCCTGTAGGCAGGCCTGAGATCATCCTCAAAGATCCCCTCTCCCCTTGAGTGTGGGCAGGACTTCAACTTGCTTCTGTTCTGCGAAGGGGATGGGATGTCACCATTTTCATGATTACATAAGATTGTAAATTCTGTCTTCCAAGCAGAAGTTTTGACACTCCAGCTGCCATGGGTGAGCTGCCTATGGCAAGATCCACATGGCCAGAAATCAGGGGAACTCTAGCCAACACTCAGCAAGGAGCTGAGGCCCTCACTCCATCCATGCACACAGAAGGACTTCAGCCTGCCAACATCCAGACCCTTCCCCAAGGGACCTTCAGATGAGACCCTGCCCTGGCTGATACTCCCACTGCAGAGAGGCAAGGAAGCAGAGGACACACTGTGCCATGCCCAGACTCACGACTCACAGAAACGGAGAGCACGATGGGCACTGCTTTAAGCCACTACGTTTGAAATGATTTCTAGGCCAGCAGTAGATAGTGAAGCAGCATGCTCTAGAACATTCACCCACCGTTCACCATCTCAGGTGTGCGATGCACATCTATCTGTAAAAGAAATAGAGCAAAATTCCTGCTCTGATGGATCATGGATTCTAGAGTTGGATGTGTGCGTGCTAGGCAACAGACGTAAGAAATAAGTGATACAGGGCGTTAGCCAGGGTTCTCCCCAGAGACAGAACCAACAGGCTACCCAGCTGGAGACAGGATGCACAGAGTGAATGTACTGGCTTGCATGGGTATGGCAGCAGTGAGAGCCTCACAGCAACCCTGGGATGGCTCCTCCATCCTCGTCCTAAGGCCTCCAAACCAGGGAAGCTGATGGTGTAATTTCCAGTTAAAGGACGAAGACCTGGGAACCTGGAGAAGGGCAAACCTGGAATTCTGGTGCCCAAGCAGGAGGTGGGCATGTCCCAGCTCTGTGGGGTGAGGGGACTCCATTTCGCCTTCTGTGTTTGTTCTCCTTGAGGGCCCTCGGCTGATTGGGTGGTGCTCACCCATACAGAGGGTGGATCTTCCCCACCTGGTCCACATGCTAAACTCTGGAAACACCCCAGCATCCACACCCAAAGTAATGCCTTGCCAGATTTCTGGGGATTCCTTTGTCCAGCCAAGGTGGCATGTAAAATTGGCCATCACAAGTGTCCTAGTCTGTTCAGGCTATTAGAACACCGCAGACCAGTGGCGTATCAACTCATTTTTTCTTCACAGGTTTGGAGGTTGAGAGTCTGACATAAGCTGGCCAGCGTGGCTGGGTCCCTGGCGAGGGCTATTCTGATTTGGGGATGGCTGCCTCCATGCTGTGTCCTCACATGGTGGCCACAGGGTGCTCTGGTTCCTTCCTCTCCTTGCAAGGGCACTAATCCCATCATGGGGCACACCCATGATCTCATCTAAGCCTAATCACCTTGGAGGCTGCACATTGGGGATTAGGGCTCAATATCACCAATGCTACTTAACATAGCACATGCTATTGTTCAATGGTTACAAAGTGTGTTAGAAGTGCGGACACAACACAGGAAGGCAGTGTGAGGAAGGTGGGGAGTGGGCTGGGTGGGAGTCTGCTATTTTAAGCCTCTCCTGGGAGAGTGATTGTAGCAAAGACTGCAGGAGGGAGATGGCCGTGCAGATACATTGGGGAGGAGCACTTCATGCAGAGGAACACTTCATACAAAGGCCCTGAGACTGACTCACCCCTGGAGTGACAGAGGAGAAGCCAGAGGCCCTGACTAGAGCAGATGAAGGGCAGGGTGGGTGGAGTGCAGGTCAGAGGTACAGGGGCAGAGGGAAGATCTTGCACGACCTCAGGGGTCACTGCAAGAACTTTGCTTTTACCCTTGGAGGAGTAGCATGCTCTAACCACTAAATGCTGGTCACTCCACCTCCTGCCCACTCTTGCAAATTGGAGAATTTATAAATCAGCCAAACTGGGCACCTTAATAAGCAAGATACCTGCCCTGTTCTGAGATAGTTTGTTGATGAAGACTTTCCAGAATCCTAGACATCCTTTGAGGACACCCAAAGCCCTGACTTCTCCCACCTCCTCTGGCTGTATTCTCAGATCCCAGCAGGGTGGGCTGCATCCATCTGGCTTTGTGCCCTGGGCAGGAAGCTGTGCTGGGCAGGGCCTACATCCTACCTTTCTGTTAGGTCCCCTGCTGGTGTGTGCCCAGGAGCTCTCTCCTTCTGGCTTCTGAGCTTCTCTGTTTTGGCAGAGTTCTGCCATTCCTGTGGCTTTCCACCAAGTGCTGCTCCACCAGCCTGCCCTGCAGCTACCATACCTTTTCCTTGCTGCTCCAAGGAGCACAGTCCATGCTCAGTGCCTGTGACCATCTGGCCCTCCCCTTCCCTGTTTCCCCAATGGGGTTTATATATGCTGCAGCCATCAACACTCCAAGGATTAAAATGCCCTATTAATGAGAATGATGGATGAATTTTAAGGAAAGCAATGAGTAAGGGTGTTGGTTTTCTAAATAAGTTCATGTCCAAGTAAAAAAGAGAAAAGCAGATTGCATATTTAAATTCCAGTGTTCTTTTAACATTACAAATTTTACCCAGTGTCCCTAGCAGTACAAGTGTCCCAGTGTTGGGTTTCTATAAAGAATAACTGTATATGTGGCTTTTAATTTTATATACCTAAACAATATCTTTCGGAAAATAGTAACAAATCTTTGGGAAACATACATAAATTCAGATTCTTTTCCAAAAGGAAGGTCTCCTAATGTATGAGTCTCAAGGCCCCTGATGTGTGGGCCCCTCTTTGGAGGTGATAAGAGATGGAGATGAATTGGTGGCAGATCCCAGCAGGAAAGGAACAGTGGGACAGACAGAGAAGGCTCAGCTGCTGAGACCGGTTGAAAGGTGGGCAGGTCTCTCATCTGCTTCTGGACTTTGGGACAGCAGCTTGTACTAGGGAGTGCCAGGTGACTCCTCCTGCCTCTCAGACTGGATGGGACCAAATGAAAGCTTCAGACAGAGGCCCAGTCTAGGTGAGGGTAGCAAGGCCAGGGGCCCTTCATGGGTATGAACCAGTATCAATTTCAGGGCCTGCTTAGAAGACCCAGTCTTGGTTCACTTTCTGCTGGTGTTGCCCAGAAATTCTTGATAATTTTTAAGACCTTACACTTCCATTTTGCACTAGGCCCTGCAAATTTTGTAGTGGTCTTGATTACTGAACTTTCTGTGTCCCCTTGTAATTCTGCAAAAATACACTGGCCGGGCTGGGGATGTGGCTCAAGCGGTAGCGTGCTCGCCTGGCATGCGTGCGGCCCGGGTTGGATCCTCAGCACCACATACAAACAAAGATGTTGTGTCCACCGATAAGTAAATAATAAAATTCTCTCTCTCTCTCTCTTTCTAAAAAAAAAAAAAAAAAAAAAAAAAATTCAGGGAGCCTAAAAAAAAAAAAAAAAAAAAAAATACACTGGCCTCCCCCTAGTGCCTGCTGGAAGCCTTTCCACCCCAGCTACCCTCCAGCCCCGAGTTCTGGCCCTAGGTCTGGTTTCCTCCTGGGGGAGCATGGGGTCAGCAAAGCTGCCCTCCTTCAAGCTGTGTGTGGACTCAGTGCCCGACCTCACGGGGTGAGCCACTGCATAAGTGAATGTCAGCAACTGCGTGTAACCTGTCAGACCAACCACGCGCTTCTTTGAGCGCTGTTCCTACATCTTTGAGTAAAACCACGGGTGGGACTCGTGGGTACACTGCGACAGATGATCTGATTAGGACGATTTTCTTAAGTGCAGCAAGAAATGGAGACGACAATGTCCAACCCTCCTTAGGCTGACATTTCCTGGAGCTGGGGTCACCTGGGCAGGAGGGTGCACTCCAGGGGGACCAGGCGGACTAAAAGGCAGCCCGCAGTCACAAGTGAACTTCACGGTTGGGGGGCGCCTTGGTGTGGAGTCCTTACACCAAGGGGAGAGAGGGCGCACGGGATTAGGTCCATGGTCAGAGACCCAGGCTTGGGGCACACCCGCCGCCAAAGATTGTTGTGCACATTTGCATCCCTGGCATTGTCCTAGCCCGAACCCACCTGGGCGGCAGAACTCCGGCAGCGAGGCGCCGGGAAGGGCGGGAGTCTGCACCCAAAGAGCGTCTAACCGCGCGCGGATAGTCTGCGCCTGACGCCCTGCTCGGCCGGGGCCTCAGATGGTACATTCCTCATCCCCTGCCTAGACCACAGATGGTTCCGACCGGTTCCGCGCACTTCTCGCCGGTCGCCGCGGAGCGCGCAGAGGGACGTGGCCACGCCTCACTGAATAGTCATGAGGTGGGAAGCTCGGCCTCCGGGGCGGGGCAGGCCACTCCTCGCGCCCCTACGCGACCGGCCGGGGCGGGGCCTGGCTGCGGACGCGAGGGGCGGGGCCGGGGTCCGCCCCGCCCCCGCGCAGGCCCCACCCCGCGCCCGCCGCCGCGCAGGGCGGGGGCGGGGCCCGTCGCCAGCAGGCCCCGCCCCCGCGGTGAATATTGATGCGGCGCGCGTCGGCGTCGCCCTCCTCCCATTGAGCGAGGCTGTGTCGCGTGGCCCGGCGTCGGCGTGACGGTTGGACGCGGGCGCGGCACTGCGGGTCCCGATTGCTGCAGCCGCTTGTCAGTGTGATGAAGATTGGCACCCAGGTAAGCTGTCACTCAACCGCTCCGCCGCCGCCGCCGCCGCTCTCGCCGCCGCCGTCCCTATCAATCACACCGGCCGCGGCGGCCGCTGCCGCACCGCTGCGCCGCCTCGGGTCGGGCGGGCGGCGCCCGGGGCCCGCACTTGCCCCGCCGCCCGGGGCTGGGGGCGGGCGCGGGGGAGGGGAGCGCGGCCGGGGGAGGGGGCGCCGTCCGCCCGCGGCGCGGGGGCGCGCCCGGCCTGTTTTCCTGTGTGGGCTCAGGGACGCGGAAATTTCTGGAAGGCGCCGCGGCCGCCGCGCAGGGCCCGCTCGAGGCGCGCGCTGCTAACCGTCCCTTTCGGAGTGCGGCGCGTGCCCCTGCGCGGGCGGCGGGGGTGGCGGGGGCGCGCCGAGCCGCGGGCGGGGTGCGGGCGGGGGCGCGCGGGCCGGGCCGGGGCGGGCCGAGGGTCGGAGCGGGTGCGGCGGGCCGGGCCTGGCCCGGGGACGCGGCGGAAGATGGCGGCGGGGTCCCGGCGCGGTGCGGGGTCCCGGTGCGGGGTCCCGGCGCGGTGCGGGGTGGCGCGGCGAGGTCCCGGGCCGGTGCTGGGTGGCGGGGCCCCGGCCGCGGCGCGGGGGCGGGCGGGTCGCGGTGTAGAGTGGCGAGGGTCCCGGGCGCGGCCGAGGGGTCCCGCGGGCGGCCGGTGGGGGTTCCGGGAGGGGTTCCAGTGTGCGCTGGACGCAGCCGGTCCGAGTAGCTCCTGGGGAAGAGTTTGGCACGGTGTCCCCGCGGTGGACCGCACGTTCCTTGTGAGAGAACTCGCCTGCTTGGTTCCGCGGTGCCCTGCGATGCCCGCCTTGGAGAGTGGCCCCGGAGCGACCGCCGGGCCCCGCCTAGGACCCTCGGATCCTCTACCCCGTAGACGGTGCTGCGCGTAGAGCGGTACGAGCCCGGGAGCGGCGCCTGCACTTCGCTAAATTTGATCGCAGACTTGCAGCCGTTCAAGATGGATTTGTCATAGACCAGGGGCTCTAACGTCATCATTTAGGTAGCTTGTGAGAGTGGCTTATTGTAAAAGTAACCGATTTTTCCTGAAGATGTTGGTACTTTTCGTCAAAGGATAGAAGAAAACCCCAGCTTTAGGCCTCATCTCATGATACTGAAAAAAGGAATGTTCTGTTGGTATTATAAAGATAAGTTTAAATGAATTGCCAACGAGTTTGCCGGCACAATTACTGGTGATGCAGTCGAATCTGGTTGACTTGGAAGGTGGCACATTGACTCTCATCTTCTTCATCTCTTGTTCTTTAATGTATTTAGGTGGAGAGTGATGTGTGGATCATCTAGCTGCAATAGTTGATGGATCTAAAATGTACCCTTGTGTTAGGTACCACTGCTCACAATTCCTATGGCTGCACTGCTTTCTTAGCGGGCCAGTTGAAGTTAAAGTATTGAAGAGTTAAGTGTGCTTTAGAATTGAGTAAACTTGTCCCATGGAGGATGGCCAGTTCTAAAGATTAACAATCTCTGTTTATAATTTTAAGTGTCAGCAAGTTACCTGGTTAATGATCTGAGGTTCCTGTTCTCTAGCTTACATTTAGTTACATTTCTGTGACAGTGTAACCTAATTTTAGGGAAGTCCTAATTGTGAATAGCAGAATTGGTCTTTACTTGAGTAGTAACATTCTGTTTACAATTTTCATTTTTGTTTCTAATTGTTAACTGTCTGAAACTTTAAAAGAAAAGCCTGAAGGTGAGAAAGTGATGCAGAGTGTAGACCTCAGAGACTTTGACTCTCCCAGGCCAAAATAAAAATTTCAAGAATAGAACCAATGATTTTGAAATAGTCATCAAAACATTGAACCAAATTATTGATAGAGTCCAATCTGAGCCTTCTGTTAACACAGTACATCACCCATCAGTGGCTCTGATAAGTCTTTTGGAGTAGTAGTGAGATTTCCCCGATAACCTATGCTTTGTGAACATGTCTGTCACTGACCTGCTGAAACTCCAGGGCTTATTATCTGCTTTCATCATTGAAGAAGTGCTAAATTTCAGCTAGAAGTTATTACAGATAAATATTTTTTCCCTTAGGTTCACATAGCAAGTTCTTCAATAGAAGTTCATGTACTCTGAGCCCCTCCTTTATTAGGAATATGGATGGATGTGTTCTTTTTCCCACTTCCTGACACAGTTTTGTTGATGGCAGAGGTGACTAGGAATTCAAATAGCAGGGCAAGGGAAACAGCCTAGCTGTGTAGGCTCATGGTGAGGCAAGTCTGTGAGGGTGAGAGAAGTAGGAAAGGCTGTCTCCCACTGGTTGTACTGACTGAGTAGCTGTTATGGGTCTGTCTTCAGCTGTTTAAGAAGAAATGTAAAGTGGATGTATGGTGTGCAAAAAGTTCAGTTTGGAGATGGATGAACATTTGAGGACTAGAAGGCATGGTCGGTCATTTGTTGAGAAGTGTCTGTAGGCCTGGCCACCAAAGGTGGCCAAGTGTCCTGCAGATGAGAGTGAGTGCCAGTTACCTAGCTTGCTGCCTGCTCTCTGCAGGTGGGTGTTAGACTTTGTCAGTCGCTGCCAGTTTATTGTTTCTGAAAAATTCACACAGAGAGCAAGCAGTGTGATATTATAACAAATAAGTTGTTAAATCTGTATTTAAAAACTGTTGTTCCTTTGAAGCTGTGTGAGTCTAAGGACTTGCCTTAGGGACTTGCGAAGAGGATGGAGCAGCCTCTTAATTCTAAGAAATTTTTGGGATAAAGGTCTACAGCTTAATCTTGAAAACTGCCAATCTGCCAGGTTGAGAGACTGAGGGTCTGTGAACTAGTACAGCATTTGGATTTATTGTGCCAGGGGTGTTGCTTGGTGGCAGAGTGCATGCTTAGCAGGCGCAAAGCCCCAGATTTGATCCCTGCATTTACACATACGTACTCAAATGGGATTCATTTTACCATCTGAGGCCTTTCCCTAAAATGATGTGGGGTGATCATGCTGACAGGTCAAGCCATGAGGCTGTACCTTTCTTCCCTCCTTGGATTAAGCTGCTCAGCATGAATTGTTAGTGTCCCTGCCTGAGGGAGATTATTTGTGCCCAGGGTGATATTGCTACTCTAAAGGTCTGTGTTCCTTAGCTTATCCTCTAGCAAGCATAAAGCTGTTTCTAGGTGAGGCTGCAGAGGGAGGTCTGCTGTGGTCACCAGGAGTAAGCATAAAGAAATCTAATGGGACCCCTGGAATCAACATATTGCTGAATGTCTGGGCAAGTGGAGCCATGGTTCAGCTCTGTGTTAGCTTTTCATCACTGTGACCAAAATACCTTACGACAACTTAGAGGTGGAAAAGTATTTGGGGTTCACAGTTTCAGAGATTCAGTCCATGGTTGGCAGATTCCTTTGCCCCAGACCTGAGGTGAGGCAGACCTTATGATGAAAGAGTGTGGGAGGCAAGCTGCTTAACTCTTGACAGCCAGGAAACAGAGAGAGTTGTGGGGTGGGGAGAAGATATGCTAGGGACAAAATATAAACCCCAAAGGCATACCCCTACTTCCTGAAGCCATGTACCATCTATCTATAGTTGCCACCCTATTAGTCCATTCAAATTATTAATCCACTGTTAGATTACAGCTTTCATAATTTAATCATTTCTCTGCTGAACATTCCTGCATTAACACAGCAGGAGCTTTGGGGAACACCTTATACAAGTCATAATAGGCTCTGATGGGATCCACCTGCCCACCAGGGATCTTGGCTGCCTTCAGGAAATTAGACTGTTACTCTCAGCTCTGTCCTCCTTTCTGTACACTTGACTTCCTCTAGCTTGGGCCCCACCCAGCTCTACCTTGCAGCCTCTCAGTCCCCAGTGCTACCTGCCTGATCCTCTTCCCTTTCCCAGCACACCTCAGAGAGAGACTGACCAAGCTCTTTTCTCTAACACCCCACACTCAGGCGCTGACCTGTGAGCAGGGGGCTGCCTGGTGCAGTGAGGAATGTTGGGCTTCTGCATCTATCTACACAGTGCCCCTCCTTACAACAGGAGTTGTAAGGGTGGGTTGGGGTGGGTCGCTCAGGTTGTGGATTGCTAGGTACCATGATTGCAATTCTAAAACAGTCTGATCAGATTTGTGCAAAAATAATGCCTTTATAAGAGCTTAGTAGACTCTCAATATATTTAGTTATATGTTCTCCAAGATGTTTTATTAAGATTTGCATTTTTGTGTGTATGCTAGAAGAAATTAAGGTTATAACTATAGGAAAAAGGAAAATTATAAACATTAAATTGTCAAACTTCACATTTAAAAAAATTCAGTTATATGTTTATGGGTACTTTCCCCAAACTTTTATTGTAGAGCTCTATTTGTATAGTTGTATAGATTTTACTGTCTTAATTAATTTTAAGTGCACTGCTCAGTGGCATTTAGTTCATTCATGTTCTGCATCCATCTACCTCCAGAACTGTTTTCATCTTCTTAAACTGAAATTCCTCATGGTTAAACAAACTCCTCTTTCACCCTCTCCCTAGCCCCTTGGCAACCACCTTTCTACTGTCTCTCTCGGAATTTGCCTGTTGTAGGTACTTCAGATAAGTGTAATCACATAATACTTGTCTTTTTGTGATTAACTGTTTCATTTAGCAAATGTTCATCCACATTTCAGCATGTGTCAGAATTTCCACATTTTTAAAAGCTGACCAATCTTCCATTATATGTACCACATTTTTGTTTATTCATCCATTGTCTGGGTACTTGAGTTCTTCCACTGTTTGGTTATTGTGAATAATGTGGCTACAAACACAGGTGTGCAAATAACTAAGTTCCTCTGGGTGTAGATTAAGAATTAGAATTCTATATCATATATTAGTTATATGTTTAACTTATTTCCCCACCACGCCCTCCCCACACCCTCCCACCCCCAGTACTGGGGATTGAACCCAGGGTGTTCTACCACTGAGCTCCATCCCCACCCCTTTTTATTTTATTTCAAGACTGGGTCTTGCTAAGTTGCTGGGGCTGGCCTTGAACTTGGCTTTCTTACCTCAGTCTCCTGAGTTGCCAGAATTACAGGTATGTGCCACTACACATTGCTCTTTTTAATTTTTTGAGGAACTACCATACTGTTTTCCTATAGTGTTTGTTCCATTTTATATTCTTATCAACAATGCATGGAGGTTCCAGTTTGTTCAGATCCTTGACATCACCAGCACCATCACCATCATCATTATTTATGGTGCTAGTGGTCAAACCTAGGTCTCCCGCAGTCTAGGCAGGTGATCTACTATTGAGCTACATCCCCAGCTCCAATTTTCTATTTTTTGATAGTAGCCATCCTAGTGGGTGTGAAATTTTTTGATTTGCATTTCCCTATGATCAGTGTGATGTTGAGCATCAAGTCCTTCGTCCATTTTTGAGGCCAGTGGTTTATGTGCATACATTTTGCAAATTGATCTGTTAAGGTATTTCATGTTGTATTACTAGTCCACATTATGTTTTTCTGTGTATATTTACATAAATATTTCTCATTAAACATTTAAGATCTTAACAGTTTTGCCATTTTTTTTTAATGTGTATACACACACATATATTTTATTTATAGTCAGGTCCAGTATCTCAAAGTCTTTAGCATTTAGGTTTTTTACATTCTCTGTTTTGCCATCTGAAAGCTGACTTGCTGCTAGTCAGGTTGAAAGGGAGTGTGGATCTGAAGGGCAGCAACTGCTGGAAAGAGGGTCTGATAGGGCCATTTCTGTACTACTGCATCCCTGAGCACAGGCAATGCAATGGGAGAAAGACTGCCTTTGGGAAAGAGTTCCTTGATTAAAGGGTTAAGGATCCTATTTTATTTCCTTTTTGGTGGTGGGGATTGAACTTAGGGCTTCATGCCTGCTAAGCACATCCTCTACCACTGAGCCATATCCCCAGCTCCCTAGTTCTCATAAAAAACTCATGCATTGATCTTTAATAATTAGGACGTATGAAAGTGTTGCATGCCAGTTTGTAATGATGTGAGAGTCAAGTTTTAATGTGAATGTAAATTTACCATAATAGGTGTCATCTAAAACAAATTATAAAACCAATAAAATGTTTTTATTAAATTTTGCTTTGTCTTCACTGGACATATATGGACTTTTGGATTAGAGATACTTTTTTGTACAAGTTTTAAAACAATTTAATATCTGTGATTTTATTTGGTATTAAATTTCAGGTGGGACCTCTCCAAACCTTGTTTGAAAAATAAAGTGATTTCTTGGCAAAAGTTTTTCCTTGAATGAATTATTTGATTGAACATCTCTCTGGGGTGGGAAATGAAGGGCTTTTGTCTTTTGAACCCTGATTGGCAAAAACTTGTAAAAGACATGAAAAGTCCCTGAACTGTAATGATGGATAATTAATGTCCCGAAAGGTAGGTTAGAGAAGGTGTCCTTTATGAGTGTGGAGTTTGGGCAATTTTCTTGGTGCCTTGATAGTTTCTGTAGGTTTGTTAATAGACAGTTTGGAAAAAGATCATCAATTAAGTGTTTTAGGGAAAAATAATGAGAAGAAAATCTAGAGAACTAGCCCCAGAACTTTTGCCCTTGTTTCTAGTCCTTTTCTGGTTCCATAATTATCTGACTTAATAATGCCTCTGATCTCTGCAGATACTAGAACTGAGCTTACCCTAGAATCTCCAGTCCTTCTGTGTTGGGATTTTGCCTGCTGGCTTTCAACAGCAGCAGGGAGGTGCACTGCTAGAGTGCTAGTCCTTCCCTGGGTGTGGCAGCTGGAGAGGGGCACAGAAGCTTGGACTTATCAGGTGGCAATGCTGACTATTGCAGTGCATGAGATATGTCATCAGAATGAGTAGAGAGCCTTTCCAAAGGGCTGAAAGAAGTCCATTTGATGTTTTTTTTTTTTTTTTTTTTTTAAGACCTGTTTTTAAATAGCCATACTTGAGGCCAGGGATTGGCAGATGTCAGGCCTGTGGATTCAATCTCAGTGCTCTCTGGTTTTATATGCTTACAGCTGAGAATGGCTCATATGTTTTTAAAGAGCTATAAAGAAAGAGAAAGAATATGTAATAGAAGGAGTGTGTGGTCCTGATGGCACGGGGGCTTGACAGCTCTGCACACAGGGAGGGACTTCCGTAACCCAGAGTCGAAATGGAGTTCTCAGCCTGGCACCAGGAACATGGGCCAGATCACGCTCCATCGAGATTGCCCTCAGAGTAATCTCCAGAAATGCCTCCATCTGAGAACTGCTGATAAGAGGGATTTAAGTAATATTAACATGGTGGCTATGTGGAACTAATGGACATATGCAGAAATTTGTGCCCAATAAACATAAAATGTCGATTCTCATCAGTCTCATAAGACACTGAACAAAATCGGCTGTATTTTAGGCCATAAAGAAAAGTAGATGGGGTAGAGAGAGAAGAGGGGAGGGGAGGGGAGGGGATGGGGGATAGTAGAGGATAGGAAAGGCAGCAGAATACAGCAGACACTAGTATAGCAATATGTAAAACAGTGGATGTGTAACCGATGTGATGCTGCAATCTGTATATGGGGTAAAAATGGGAGTTCATAGCCCACTTGAATCAAAGTGTGAAATATGATATGTCAAGAACTATGTAATATTTTGAACAACCAACAATAAGAATTAAAAAATTAAAAAAAAAATTATCCCAAGTTTTCAAAAATAAATCCTGCTGGTCAGAATCTCAGACTGCAGTGACACAAGCTGCTTGGAATTTCGGAGTAAAAGGATAGCTTGCAGGGTGCAGTGACCATGCCTATTAAGAGACTCGGAGTCTGAGGCAGGCTGGCAACTTAGCAAGATCCTGTCTCAATAATTAAAAAGGGGCTGAGGATGTAGCCCAGTGGTAGAGCACACCTGTCTTCAATCCCCAGTACCACAAAGAGTGAACAGACATCTAAAGGTGTCTATTCTACCTGGACATTTTAAGATCTGTCTATCTCTGGATTAAAGAGGGAACTATCACAAACTGTTTTCTGACTATAAGTGGATGACAGTAAAGGTTTTATATCCTGACCAGTGGGGTGAGGCACAAACTGCTTTCAGGAGAAAGAAACTCTGGAGCCTAGAGTGCATTTATTAGAGAACAAGAAAGTAAGTGAATTGAGTGTTCAGCATAAAACACTAGAAAAATAAAATCACCCCCAAAAGAACAGGCAAATAGATGAAGAAGGAGCAAGGACACAGTATTTTTAAAGGAATGTAATGGGAGACTGGAAGGTACACGTAAGAACGTGCTGTGTATGGGCTGGGGCTGGGGCTGGGGCTGGGGCTCAGCGGTAGACCGTTCACCTAGCACGTGTGGGGCACTGGGCTCGATCCTCAGCACCACATAAAAATAAAATAAAGGTATTGTGTTCAACTACAACTAAAAATCAAAATATATAAAAAAGAAGTGCCTTGTACAGTTTGATGACTTAAGGAGTTCTGGGTAGTTTATGACTGGGCTATAATTAGTCAGAGTTGACCTTGAGGTAGAATACCTGTATAGACCAGAAGTTTGAGACAGAATTGAGAAGGGGATCAAGACGTAGCTCCTCCAGAAGTCTCTAGGCACAGATGGGTGAGTGAGATTGAGTTTTCATGAAACAGGTAATTCCTGTGTTGTACAGATTGTAGCAAGGATTTGCTAAACCAAAAATCTTGAGCACCTGCTAAATTTGAGCACCCCACATTGTGATAGTGGCTGGGCATAATGGTAAACAAAAACAGGGATAAGGTTTCTGCCTGGTCAGAGATCCCTCAGAATAATGGTTGTTCACAGCTGTGCTGAGGACTGAATGGGAGGCCAGTTTGCAGTGAGCTGTGGGTCAGAGATCAAGGGTGTTTCCTCCTTGGGATGGTGGGGGAGTGAAGCCATTCCAGAGAGAGGTGGGAGCTGGAGCTCAGAGGGACCCCAAGAGGCTGGTGTGACTATGGTGCCACAAGGGGCTGCTATTCCTGCATGGGGGACTGGCTAGGTAGACAGTGGTCAATTTAGGGGCAGCTGAGCTCGCTGCAGCTCTAAGCAGGTGTGAAGGTGACCTCCACCTGCCAAGAGGCATCCATCCATAGGCCAAGTGAGGAGATCAAGGCCCAGGGTGTGAGGACTATGCCCTTTACCTAGAGGCCCCAGGCCAGTCAACACAAGGTCCTTGCAGAGGAGGCAGCTGGGGTGGTTTTCCTCCTTCCCACTGTAGGATTATTGCTAGGTCCCCTGGAATCAAGAATAGCAAGAAAAAGGCACATAATTTATTTGATCTAAGTTTTGTGTGACATGGGAACCTTCTCAAGGAAATGAGGACCCAGCAGAGTGTTTAAACCTGAGTGTTTTGGGCTAAGTTTGATTAAGAGTGGAAAGCTGTGGAGAAACACGAGAGGACCAAGGGACTAAATTGTGATCCACTGGGGAAACTGAGCAGGGGCGGTGTACCCAGGTTCCTCTCTGTGTCCCTGCTGTGGGGATAAGGCTGTGCTCTTCCTCCAGTGTAGGCAGGGCACCACTCACTGCCCTAGGGAAGACATGGGGAGGACAATAGTAGACTCCCTTACGTGCATTTTCTCAAATTGCTCAGCTTAAAAAAGTCAATATGCCGGGGTGCCACATTTAGGATAGCATAGCATGTCCTGAGCTCTATCAAAGCCATATGATATTTATGTATGGTTCTTTTTTTAATATTTTTTAATTTATTTTTAGTTGTACTTGGACACAATACTTTTATTTATTTTTACATGGTGCTGAGAATCGAACCCAGGGCCTTGCACATGCTAGGGGAGCACTCTACCTCTGAGCCACAACTCCAGCCCTATGTATGTATGGTTCTTTAAAAATTAGAACAAAAAGAACCTAGGCCGTTTTTTAGTACTTATATTTTTAGTAATAATGTTTGTTTTAGTTTGAAACTATATATCATACAATAAATCATTATGTTGCTGTCATTAGGAAATAAGAGTTCAAGGGTGGGAGAAAAGACATACAGATATGAAGTTGAAGCAAGAAAATAAATACCCTGTAATCCCAAGTTTGAATTGGAGATATCAGTGTTAACTAATTTTAAAGAATTTTTTATGAGAAATATTTTCTGTCTCTGTTCACTAGAAGCTACTCTAAAGGGGGATATGCTTGGGAATAGGAGCCACCCAGTAGCAGATGTGGATTGTGCTCTCTGTCTCACCCTGAGGAGTCAGCCTCTGGGGTCAGTGACAGCATCTAAGTTTGGTGCAAGATAAACCTGGATTATCTCATTTATCTAAAAGCAAGAAAGTTATTAATTACTAGCATTGTGGTAAAGGCTATAGCGGCTGGCTGAAGAGGCTTGTGTTGGCTGTGATGGGATAATTTGTAGGATTAAAAATTATATATGCAGCTATGATCTCAGCCACTTGGGAGGCTGAAGCAGGAGGATCCCCAGTTTTAGACCAGCCTGTGCAACTTGGCAAGATCCTGTCTCAAAATAAAATTAAAAGGGCTGGGGATGTAGCTCAGTGATAGAGCACTTGCCTAACACGTATATGAGGCCCTGAGTTCATCCCCAATACAAAAAGAAAAAAAGAGGAATGTATATATTAAGAAGGTCTGTTCATTTAACAAAATGTTCAAAACCCATGAGATCATAACGTGCTAAAAACAGCCTCACTTGTCACTGTTTGGAAACACCAGGGAACCAGTATATTGATCTGAAAATCAAAGGGAAATATACAAGCATTTAAAAACTCCTGTATTGCTGGGCATAGTGGTGCAGTCCTGTAACACCAGCAATGTGGGAGGCTCAGTCAGGAGGATTCCAAGTTCAAGACCAGCATCAGCAACTTAGTGAGACTCTGTCTCAAAAAAAAAGAAAGGCTGGAGATGTAGCTCAGTGGTAGAGTGCCTCTGGGTTCAATCCCCAGTATCGAAACAAAAGGAACAAACAATCCAAGAAGTCCATTGTTGAGGCTGCCAAGTGGAGAATGGCCTTGGGGTTGTTGGAGCGGCATGGAAGAAAGGCCAGTGGCTGATCTGGTGTTCAGAGATGGAGAGGTGGTGGGGAGCCTCACCTGCTCTGCAGTGAAATGATGGGGTGACCAGTAAACTTGGTATCAAGTTACAGCTGACTCTTCTCTAGAGTGTGAATCTAGAGAATACCCTGTAATTGCAGTCAGGGTCTTGGTCATCCAGAGCAAGCCTTTCTCTTCTCTCGAGCAGTGTCCAGTGTCCTTCGTGGCCATTGGTATTTGGTGCTGCACCTGTGTTTATTATGTGAACAGGTTAGGTGGAAGGAATGCCCCTTCCTTTTCAGGAACTGTGTTCGGCTGTGGAGATGCCCTACCTCCAGGTGACCTTCCCAGTTCCAACAGATGAGCCTGTTATTCTCCTGGGAGCAGAATCACATGTGGGTGCAGCGCTGAAAATTCGTCCCGGTCCTGATGGAATCAGTCATGTTGTTTACCTGATGGGTCACCTTTAGCTGCTCCCTGTTTATAGATGGAACAGAAGTCAATAGGCACCAAAGTTGTGCTGATAGTTGAATATGCTCCTGATTTCCCCGTGAGTCCCACATACTCTTAGAAGCAAGTCCATCTTATTCTCTGACACAGTGTCGTGTAGGAAAAAGACAGGGCTTTGGTGCTGGCAACCTGAGCTGAGACATCGCTCAGCCTTGGCGCCACTCTCCTCTGCAGAGTGAATGTGTGTCTCAGAGCACCTTCTAGAGGGCCCGGTCCTTCCCACTGTGAGACCAATAACCCCATCAGTGGCATAAAACAGCCCTTTTATCTTGTGTGCCTGGAGAAAGGAGGGGATATGAGGAAGTAGCCTTTCTCTCCTCCACCATGTTTGGTTCCTTGGCTGGGAATACAGGGGCCAGGGTGGCTTGAGGACTGAGGGACAGAATCTTTTAATCTAGGATTACAGGTGTGCGCCACTGTGCCCAACAAGGGACAGAATCTTTAACAGGCATTTTCTCAAGTTTGGCAGTTGATGGCTATAAGCTGGAAGATGAGTGGGCATGTTGAACAGAGCAACTGCGCGACTTGAGTTTCTCACAGCCTTGGGATCCTCCTTAAGCATTTGGGTATTCCTCAGGGCTTGGGGTCTCCCTCACAGCCTTGGGGGTCTGCTTCATAGCCTGAGGATCTCCCTCATAGCCAAGGGGTCTCCCTTACAGCCTGGGGGTCTCCCTCCCAGCCTGGGGGTTTCCCTCACAGCCTGGGGGTCTTCCTCATAGTCAAGGGCTCTCCCTTACAGCCTGGGGGGTCTCCCTTATAGTCTGGGGGTCTCCCTCACAGCCTGGTGGGTCTTCCTCACAGCCTAGGAGTCTTCCTTACAGCCTGGGGGTCTCCCTCACAGCCTGGGGTCTTCCTTACAGCTCTGGTCTCCCTCACAGCATTCTGGGCCTCCTGGCAACTAGATGCCCTCCTCACACTGTACGGCCTGCGTGTGGTCAGTCTTCTTTCCAGGGGTCAAGAAGTGAGTCCTCTTGCTAATAAGGAGCTGCATCCCCATGTGGCCCAGGCTGGAGTCTCGGCTTGGCCTGGCTTCTGCCGTAGCTGAGTGCCACTGAGCTGGTTTGGAGGAGTGATGTCCTCCAAGGCTCCCACATTGATGACTTGGTGCTCAGTGCATCTGGGCTCCTGGGTGAGTCTTTGGGAATCTTTGGATTGTGTGGATTCTGATCCCCTGGATGGAGTGCTGGAGAAAGGGGGCCTGCTGGCTTTGGCACGTATACAGTAGGCACTCCAACACAGCTCTCCTCCTGCTCCCCTCCTCCACTCCCTTCACTAAGCCCCCTTCTCCTGACACAGGACACGAAGATGTGGCCTCTTGGGAAACTCCTCTCTGAGTCTGTCATCCATATGAGCTGTGTCACCAAGACTGTGCTGGAGGCCTTAGAGACACGTTCCTTCCGAGCCTCAGGAGTTCACTTCTCCGGCGCCTGTGCTGTGCACAGCCGAGGCCAGGACATGGCCGGTATCCATGATTAAAGAGAGGAAGTGGGCCTGGCCTGCTTGGTGCAAGTGCAGACAGCACCAGACCTGTCTCACCAGAGCCTTAGTTGTGCTGGAGTTGGTTGCATTCAGTGGGATTTTTTCTAGGGGATGGGGTAGATTGGGGATTGAACTCAGGGCACCTGACCACTGAGCCCCATCCCCAGCCCTGTTTTGTATTTTATTTATAGACAGGGTCTCACTGAGTTGCTTACTGCCTTGGCATTTCTAAGGCTGGCTTTGAACTTGTGATCCTTCTGCCTCAGCCTACCAAGCTGCTGGGTCAATGGGATTTTTTGTAAAAACAAAAATTTCAAAGTTGTGTGTATTTTAAATACTTATAAAAGCTCTCCCAAGTCCAGTGTCTCATTTCTTCATTTCTCTTGACTTTTTCTCTGTTCTTATGCTATTACTTTTTGTTGTTGTTACTATGGTCTTATGTTTTGAAATCTGGTATTTTTAAACTGGTTTTTTTTTTTTTTTTTTTTTTTTTTTTTAGCAATTTAGCTACTCATGGATCTTTGCTCTGTTTACATTTGAGAATAGTTGGAGTTTGTCAAATACAACAGGATTTTTGGGGTGGGGGAGCAGTGCTAGGATGGAGCCAGGGTCCTGAGCATCTTAGGCCAGCACTCTTAGCTCTGAGCTAGGCCCTGAGCCCAGCAGCAGGAGTGTGGATGGGGATCACATCTGCATGACTTACAGATGATGATATCTACTGAGAAAAACCAGCAGAATGTGCACCTACTGCTAGAATTAAAGGAGAGTTCAGCAAAATTGGCAAGTGCATTGTGCGTATGCCAAAAAGTGACATATCTCATTAATAACCCACCAAAAAGTGTGATCTCACTGAGGTACTTAAGACAGCCACAAGAAAACCCATAGGTGTTGAGGGACTGAGCATCTCGAAGGCCTCCCTACAGAAGACCTCGGACTTCACAGTGGGGAGGTGGTGGCCCTGAGTAACAGAGAAGACTCTGCGGTCTTGGGGAAGACGACTGGGGTCGAAGACGCCTCTTCTCCCCATGGCCCATAAGTAAGCCTCGCAGCAGTGCTGTTTCTTGACAGCAGAGACTGCGTCTGTCTGCTGCTCTACGTCAGCACTAGGATGGACCCTGGCAAGGAGAGAGCTGCAAGAGAGCGGTGGCGCTGCCGAGGGCACAGACATGCTCGTGGGGCTACGCACCTGCCTTTCACTTGCAGGCCACCACTTGCTTCTCGGTGCCGCCTGCGGGTCTGGCCCTCGCGTGTCACGATGGCGTGACGATGGTCATTGCTGACTTCACTGTTCCCCCGAGGAGAGGGGTCTACAGGCTCTGGTTCCATTCTTTATTACTGTGAATTAAAAGGTATCTGGCATCCAGCTTTTCTTGTCATGGTGTTTCTTGTTTTGCTTTTGGTGCTAAGGATGGAGCCCAGGGCTTCCAGTGAGCTAAGCACATGCTCTACCACCGAGCTCCACCCCAGCCCCTGGCCATGATTTTTAAATGCCCTTTGGAATGAGGCTTTTAAGCACAGAAAAGATTGCTCTACTTTCAAATTAGTATTTCTTAGGGGTACACTTATAGGCCTGGTTTTTCCCTATGTTTTTATGTAGGTTTTATAAATTTTATAATTTTTGTAAATTCAATAAGTTTGAACTTTTAAGATGACATTTGAATAACTCAAGTTTATCATATTAGATACTCTCTTTAGAGTATCATTAGAAAATGATCAGTTCCCTTTACAACTTGAACTTTAAACATTTTTTTAATAGAGATTGAGAATTTTTTAATATTTATTTTTTTCTTAGTTTTTGGCGGACACAACATCTTTGTTTTTTGTGTGTGGTGCTGAGGATCGAACCCCGGCCATATGCATACCAGGCGAGTGCGCTACTGCTTGAGCCACATCCCCAGCCCGAACTTTACACATTTGAACTATATTTTTTTGTTGTTGTTGTTTTGTTTTGGTATCAGGAATTGAACTCAGGGGCACTTGACCACTGAGCCACATCCCCAGCCCTATTCTGTATTTTATTTAGAGACAGGGTCTCACTGAGTTGCTTAGTGCCTCGCCATTGCTGAGGCTGGTTTTGAATTCGCGATCCTCCTGCCTCAGGCTTCCCAAGCCACTGGGATTATGCACCATGGTGCCCATCTTGAACTATAGTTTTAAGTTTAGTAGGCATAATTGTTTTTTAAAAAAATGCCTTAGTATCTGACTAAAGAAAAGTGGATATAATAATTTGGAAATACACGTACAGTGGATCTCAGTTCTCAGACTTTGTAAACCCATTTACCAGAAAGTGAGCTCTGTGGAACCACTTCCTGGCCCTGCCCACTGGGCACCCCCAGTTTGAGAGGAGTGCTTGTCAGTCTTATCAGCTTGGAAAAGTAAGGGGAAGTAAGCAGTCTTAGTAAGTTTCTCTCAAATCTTTTGACTGAAAAAGAGCTAATTTCTAAAATTTAGTAATACAAGTTCTCTTAGTCTTTTTTTCTATTGCTAAAACAAAGTATCTGAGATCAGGTAATTTATGAAGAATAGAGGGGTTTCTTTGCTTACAGTTCTGAAGGTTAGGAAGTCCAGAGTGTGGCACCTGCCTCAGCTGGGCACTGGCGGGCCCTTCTTGCTGCATCATGCCATGGCAGAGGGCGTCACATGGGAGATAGCAGGTGTGCCAACTTGGGTCTCTTCCTCTTCCTATAGAGTCACTGATGCCATTATGGTGCCACCTTCATGACCTCATCTAATCCTAATGGCCTCCCAAATTCCCTCTCCATATATCATGAAAATATGGATTAGGGATTACTTATAATACATGGACTTTGGGGGAACACATTCAAACCAGAGTGTACCTGCAATACCAAATACATTGACTATTCTGAAACTAAAGACTAAAATGTTAAAATTGAAACCTTCCATTAGAGTTAAAGACACCACTAAGATAATTACTAAATCATTCAGACAAGTAGAGGTTCCCCTCTGAGACTCCCAGTAGGCCCCGTGGTGTAGGGATGAGCAGGGATGGGGCACTGCCACGTCCAGCCTTCCCACCCGTGTTGGGCTTCATCTCTCTGGGACTTTATTGAGTCAAACCTGAGCAAAGTGCGGACTTCATGGCTGGACTAAATCAGTCTGGTCACATTTCAGTTCTGGAAAACTTGCTGTGTGCTTCCAGTTGGCCGGACTAGCATGCTTAAAAACAGTAAATGGCAGCCTGCTAGAGCCGGCCCGCATTCCGCGTTTCTGTCAGCCTTGAAGGTCACAACCCCAGAGCTCTGTTCTTGGGTGGATTATGAGACGTGCAACATTTTCCATGGCTAAGCATGTAGGTGGTCAGTATGCTTTCCAAACCAGTGCACCGTATGATCTGGGGCCAACTCCCTTGAGTTCCAGGTTTTACTTCAACTTTGCTTTAAACATATTAATTGGCAGATGAAAAAGGACATGTCTGTATCTATATCTATAGCACTCTTCCACTGAACTGTATCCCCAGTCCCCGATTCATTCATATTCTTTTTCTCTTTTGGGGTACTGGGGATTGAACCCAGGGATGCTTCACCATTGAGCTTCATCCCTAGTCCTGTTTTTTGAGTCTGGGTCTCTCTAAGTTGCTGAGATCCTCCAGTCTCCCAAATCTCTGAGATTACAGATGTGTACCACTGCCCTGGCCTCGATTGTCTCTTAATCTGAAATCAGCATTGAGTTTGTTTTTTTAAATAAACATGAGATACTCTTTATATATGTGGTGCTGAGGATCCAACCCAGTGCCTCATACGTGCTAGGCAAGTGCGCTACAACTGAGCCACAACCCCAGCCCAGCATTGGGTTTTGATGTAATGCCTGATAGAATAGTTTTTGGTGAAGGTGAGCCGGCTTACCACCTTTGTAGGTTGGGTGCTTTTAGTCCTTTCCCAGTTAATGATAGGTTTCACTTCATGACTCGGGTTCTGTGTTGGGCCCTGCCCTGAGTTGATGGACAGAGGTGATGGCCTGAGTTTAATTAAGATCACGGCCTCTTACAGACTAAGAAGGGGAGCTGCAGCAAGAACTGGGATTCTGCGGGAGCTGTTGGCGCCCAATTGGAGGATGGAGGAACAGGCAGCATTGCTACCAAAAGGTGGTGTGTCATTCTGCTGGGGAGTGGGGTTTAATGAGCAGTTCCACAAATGATGAACAACTTTGCAAATGGCTTTTATGAGTGGGGCCATCTTGAGTGGGAGGTGCCATCTGCAGGCACTTTCTCTCTGGCTTCCTTTGTTGGTGTCTAGCAGGAGTGTTGTCCATCTTGGTACTCTGCTCCTCTGTATTTACTCACAATATTTGTTATAAGGAGTTGCCTTTAAAAAAAATTCTTTGCATGGTCTTCTGATGTAGGGAGAACACATGCTTTCAGAGCTTTTGACACAAATTTCAAAATTTTGCTTTAGAATATTTTAATAACTATATCAAATTTAGAAAAATTTTTAAATATTTTTTAGTTATAGTTGGACACAACATATTTATTTTATTTATTTACTTTTATGTGGTGCTGAGAATTGAACCCAGGGCCTTGTACATGCTAGGCGAGCACTCTACCACTGAGCTACAATCCCAGTGTTACAGTTAAAGCTTTGTCCCAGGGTTTCATAAACTGACTTCCAGACCACTCACGTATAATCGAATCAAGCCTTTATTGAAGCACACCGGTGGCGACGGACCAGAACATGAAGCTGTTCCCCTGATCAGCCCCGAACAATTGCAAGGGCACTCCTTATAAGCCTGAAAACCGCAAAAGGGATGTTCGGGGGGTCTAGCCAATGCAAGCAAGTCAGGTTACAGAAGGGGACAGTGCAGTCAAGCAGAGGGAAGCCTAACCAATCACAGTTAGCCAGTCACCCCAGTTACAGAAACAGAGCCCCGTTACCCTAGTTACAGAAACAATACCCCATTAGGTAGTTCCGTGTTCTTAAAGGTTTCTATGCAAAAGGAAAAGAACATCTTGCTCCAGTCATGACTCTTCTACTTGGCCTGGTTGTTTTACAGGATGAAGTCATAAAACAAAATGGAGTCACATTTGCTCCTACTATCACACCAGCCCCAAATTTAGAAATTTTTAACCAGTTTTAAAAGAGAGGATCACAAATATTTAAGCTTTAGAAATAAAATTCTGACTTTCCCTTAATATTTATTATGAACATTTGGAAACAAAGTGTTGAAAGAGAAGAAGTGTGATTCCCTGCCACCTGGAGTCCACCGTGGTTGATGTCTGGCCCAAGTGTACTTAGTTATGTGTGTATTTTTGTTGACCCAGATGAAATAAGTTGTGGCTATCATAACCTAAATCGACATGCCTCAGCCCAACCCCTCAGAGTTAGAGGATCATGCAGTGAACACACAGCATTATCAAACTGTCAAGGTAACACTCTCTAATACTGACTTTATTTCATATCTCCCCAAATGTCCTCAAATTGTCTTTTACAGCATTTTCCTCTCCTTTCTTTTCTTTTGTTATGGTGGGTTGTGTGTTTTTGGATTTTTGAGACAGGGTCTTATTACGTTGCCCAGACTGTTGTCCAACTTCTGGACTCAGGTGATCCTCCTCCCTCCGCCTCCTGATTAGCTGGGACAGGAGGCATGCACCACTGTTTCTGGTCAGCTTTTGTTTTGTTTCTTTAGTTTCTTTTAACCCCAGACACTTCCCATACCTTTTATAGAATTTGAAACTTTAAAAAGCTCTGTTTTGAATTTCAGACACACAAAGAAGTCGCAGAAATCATACAAAGATTTTCTGTATGCTTTCTCCAAATTGCAGCGTTACCAAACTCTAGCTTTATTGTGCTTGCTTTCTCCATCTCTGATATTCTCTCTCTCTGTATAAACACACTTTGTCTCTCCCTCTCCAACATTTGAGAAAGTAAGGCATAGGCATGATGCCCCTCTTGGCTACATACTTGACCATGCATCCCAAAACCAGAAGACTCCACTAACTGACCCTAGTACAGTGGTCAGGTAAGGAAAGTAGCACTAATACAGTACTAAAATCCACTCTGACTTTGTTTGGGGATTCTGCCATTTGTTTTACTAATGAGCTTTACAGAAAGAAAAGAACATTGGGGGCCCAGACCCAGTTCAGAGTCACACTGTGGTGGTGTTCCTCTCTGATCTTTTGTGATCTTGACACTTCTCTGGCCACTGGCTGTCTGCTTTGTAAAATGCCCTTGCTTTCATCAGCTTCTTCACTGCCATGACCAACAGACCTGACAAGAACAGTTTTAAGGAGGAAAAGTACTTGGGGCCTGAGGTGGTGAGATGGATGTGGTGGAGGAAGGCAGTGAAGACAGGGTGCTGGGAGGAAGAGAGACTAAGCTCAGCTCGCACAGTCGTGCCCAAAGGCACACCCGCAGTGACCCGCTCCTCTAGGCACATCCCACCTGTCTGCAGCCACCTGTCAGTAACCCTGTCTTGCAGCTTGGGGTCCCAGGTGATGAGGGTCTCAGGGGTGATGCTGGGCTGGAGTCCACAGGGGTCAGAGGGGCAGGTGGAAGTGAAATTGGAGAGAAGACAGGATTTGAAGGAGGGCCAAGTTTTGATCAAGGAGAAACCAGTAAGAGACACTCGGGAAAGTTTGCACATGTGTGGTGTCTCTGCCCTGAGAGTGGGATTGAGGGTGGGTGGAGCACAGCGTGGTGACCACACAGTCCGTGGTGCATGAGCCTTTCCCTGTGTCTTCACCATTACACACACTGTTCCCTAGTGTGAGTGGCTCTTGCTGTTGGTAGGATTGTTCCCAGGGGCAGAGTTTCAGGTGACAGCGCTTCTTCCCGTCCTGCTCCCCTTTGCACTCACCAGCTGTGGTGCTCAGCCGCCTTCTCCTTGACCCTCAGCTGTTCTTTGTGTGATTGGTACCCCGCCTCCAGGGCTTCAGTGGCGCTGCCTAGTTCTTCTCTTGTCCCCTGGCTGCTGCTCCTTGTCCTGTACTGCGTCCCGTCTTCCTGACCTCCAGACTGACCTGGCATAGCTGCCTCCTGACTCTTCCTGGTGGTTTTCTCTAGTCTGGGGGTTTACACACTGCATTTGTTGGCAAGAGCAGCTGTGACAAACTGCCACAAACTGGAAGGCTGAGAGCAGTGTGCTCTCCTGGCAAATGTGAGGCCTCGGATGCCATCCCAGGCCCTGTAAAACCAAACCAAACCAGAATACCGTTCTGGAGACCAGAAGTTCAGGGCTTTGCTGCCCCTGCAGTCTCCAAGGGAGGGTCCTTCCTTCCCTGTTTGACCTTCTGGTGGCGCCAGTCATCTTTAGGCTCGTGTTGCTTGCAGATGCCACCACAGTCCCTGCTTCTGTCTTCTGTGGGGTCCCTGGGGTGCCTCAGATCTCCTCCTCTCTTCTGAGATGGCCAATCCCTGGGCTCTAAAACCTGGGATGCTCTTACCTTGAGACCCAAAGTCATCCCATTGTAGTTCATCTCTCTCTTTTTTTTAAGTGTTTATTTTTTTAGTTGTAGTTAGACACAATATCTTTATTTTATTTTTATGTAGTGCTGAGGATCGAACCCAGGGCCTTGTACGTGCTAGGCGAGCGCTCTACCGCTGAGCCCCAGCCCCAGCCCTATAGTTCATTTCTTTTTTTTTTTTTAATGTTTTAAAAAAATGTTTATTTTTTAGTTTTAGGTGGACACAATATCTTTATTTTATTTTTATGTGGTGCTGAGCATCGAACCCAGTGCCTCACGCATGCCAGACAAATGCGCTACCATTTGAGCCACATCCCCAGCCCCCTATAGTTCAT